>NC_080053.1:22599342-22656238 GCF_026212465.1 Amaranthus tricolor
AAACTCTTAAAAACCCTTAAAATCGCAACCTAACACGTAATTTCTAGTATATGACTATGATTTTCAATTCTAACCACTTCAACACAATAATATATATCAAATAGTGCTGTGTGGCAAGTTTCGTGCAAAACAAACCAAGTTTCAGCTATTTTATGCGCAAAATTGCCAAAAACGCATAAAAACCCGTAAAATCGCAACTTAACACGTAATTTCAAACTTATGACTATGATTTTTAATTCTAAACACTTCAACAAAATAATATATACAAATTAGTGTTGTGTGCCAAGTTTCGTGCAAAAGAAACCAAGTTACTTTATGCGCAAAAAGGCCAAAAAAGCTTAAAAACTCTTAAAATTACAACTTAACACATAATTTCTAGTATATGACTATGATTTTCAATTCAAACCACTTCAACACAATGATATATACCATATAGTGTTGTGTGCCAAGTTTCGTGAAAAACAAACAAAGTGTGAGCTACTTTATGCTCAAAAGTGCCAAAAACGCTTAAAAACCCTTAACATCGCAACTTAACACGTAATTTCTTGCATATGACTATAATTTTCAATTCTAACCACTTCAACACAATAATATATACCAAAAAGAGTTTTGTGCCAAGTTTCGCGATAAACAAACCAAGTTTGAGCTACTTTATGCGCAAAAAGGCCAAAAACGCTTAAAAACCCTTAAAATCGCCACTTAACACGTAATTTCTAGCATATGACTATGATTTTCAATTTTAAACACTTCAATACAATAATATATACCACAAAGTGTTGTGTGCCAAGTTTCGTGCAAAAGAAACCAAGTTTGAGCTACTTTATGCGCAAAAAGGCCAAAAAAGCTTAAAAACCCTTAAAATCGCAACTTAACACGTAATTTCTAGTATATGACTATGATTTTCAATTCAAACCACTTCAACACAATGATATATACCAAATAGTGTTGTGTGCCAAGTTTCGTGAAAAACAAACAAAGAGTGAGCTACTTTATGCTCAAAAGTGCCAAAAAACGCTTAAAAACCCTTAAAATCGCAACTTAACACGTAATTTCTAGCATATGACTATGATTTTCAATTCTAACCACTTCAATACAATAATATATACCACAACGTGTTGTGTGCCAAGCTTCGTGCAAAAGAGACCAAGTTTGAGCTACTTTATGCGCAAAAAGGCCAAAAAAGCTTAAAAACCCTTAAAATCGCAACTTAACACGTAATTTCTAGTATATGACTATGATTTTATATTCTAACCACTTCAACACAATAATTTATACCAAATAGTACCTTGTGGAAAGTTTCGTGCAAAACAAACCAAGTTTGAGCTACTTTATGCGCAAAAGGGCAAAAAACGCTTAAAAACCCTTAAAATTGCAATTTAAACGCGTAATTTTTAGCATATGACTATTATTTTTAATTCTAACCACTTCAAAACAATAATATATACCAAATAGCGTTGTGTGAAAAGTTTCGTGCAAAACAAACCTGGTTTGAGCTACTTTATGCGCAAAAGTGCCAAAAATGTTTAAAAACCCTTAAAATCGTAACTTAACACGCAATTCTAGCATATGACTATGATTGTAAATTCTAACGACTTGAAGACAATAATATATACCAAATAGTGTTATGTGCTAAGTTTCATGAAAAAAAAAAACCAAATTTGAGCTACTTTATGCGGAAAAGGGCCAAAAACGCATAAAAACCCTTAAAATCGCATTTTAACACGTAATTTCTAGCATATTAAAAAGATTTTCAATTCGAACCACTTCAACAAAATAATATATATACCAAATTATGATGTGTGCCAAGTTTCGTGCAAAACATACCATGTTTGAGCTACTTTATGCGCGAAAGTGCCAAAAGCGCTTAAAAATCCTTAAAATCGCAACCTAACACGTAATTTCTAGTATACGACTATGATTTTCAATTCTAACCACTTCAACACAATAATATATACCAAAAAGTGTTGTGTGCCAATTTTCGAGAAAAACAAACCAAGTTTTTGCTTCTTTATTCGCAAAAGTGCCAAAAATGCTTAAAAACCCTTAAAATCGCAACTTAACACGTAATTTCTAGTATATGACTATGATTTTCAATTCAAACCACTTCAACACAATGATATATACCAAATAGTGTTGTGTGCCAAGTTTCGTGAAAAACAAACAAAGTGTGAGCTACTATGTGCTCAAAAGTGCCAAAAACGCTTAAAAACCCTTAAAATCGCAACTTAACACGTAATTTCTTGCATATGACTATAATTTTCAATTCTAACCACTTCAATTCAATAATATATGCCAAAAAGAGTTTTGTGCCAAGTTTCGCGCAAAACAAACCAAGTTTGAGCTACTTTATGCGCAAAAGGGCCAAAAACGCTTAAAAAACCCTTAAAATCGCAATTTAACACGTAATTTCTAGCATATGACTATGATTTTCAATTCAAAACACTTCAATACAATAATATATACCACAAAGTGTTGTGTGCCAAGTTTCGTGCAAAAGAAACCAAGTTTTTGCTACTTTTTGAGCAAAAGTGCAAGAAATGCTTAAAAACCGTTAAAATCGCAACTTAACACGTAATTTATAGCATATGACTATGATTTTCAATTCTAACCACTTCAACACAATAATATATACCAAATAGTGTTGTGTGCCATGTTTCGTGCAAAACAAACCATGTTTGAGCTACTTTTATGCGCAAAAGTGCCAAAAACGCTTAAAAACCCATTAAATCACAACTTAACACGTAATTTCTAGCATATGGCTATGATTTAAAGTTCTAACCACTTCAACACAATAATATATAACAGACAGTGTTCTATGCCATGTTTCGTACAAAACAAACCAAGTTTGAGCTATTTTATTCACAAAAGTGCAAAAAATGCTTAAAAAACCATTAAAATCGCAACTTAAATAGTAATTTCCATCGTATGACTATGATTTTCAATTCTAACCAGTTCAACACAATAATATATACAAAATAGTGTTGTGTGCCAAGTTTTGTGCAAAACAAACCAAGTTTGAGCTATTTTATGCCCAAAAGTGCAAAAAAACGCTTAAAAACCCTTTAAATCGCAACATAACACGTAATTTCTAGCATATGACTATTATTTTCAATTATAACCACTTCAACACAATAATACATACCAAAAAGTTTTTGTGTGCTATGTTTCGTGCAAAACAAACCAAATTTGAGCTAGTTTATGCGCAAAAGTGCTAAAAACGCTTTAAAATCCATAAAATCGCAACTTAACAAGTAATTGCTAGCATATGACTATGATTTTCAATTCTATCCACTTTAACACAATTATATATACCAAAAAGTGTTGTGTACCAAGTTTCGTGCAAAACAAACCAAGTTTGAGCTACTTTATGCTCAAAAGTGCCAAAAATGCTAAAAAAAACCCATAAAATCGCAACTTAACACGTAATTTCTAGCATATGACTATGATTTTCAATTCTAACCACTTCAACACAATAATATATACCAAACAGTGTTTTGTGCCATCTTTCATGCAAAAAAAACCAAGTTTGAGTTACTTTATGCGCAAAAGATGCAAAAACGCTTAAAAACCCTTAAAATCGCAACTTAACACGTAATTTCTAAAAAATGACTATGATTTTCAATTCTAACTAGTTCAACAAAATAATATATACCAAATAGTGTTGTGTGCCAAGTTTAATGCAAAACAAACAAAGTTTGAGCTACTTTATGCGCAAAAAGGCCAAAAAAGCTTAAAAACCCTTAAAATCGCAACTTAACACGTAATTTCTATCATATGACTATGATTTTAAATTCTAACCACTTCAACACAATAATATATACCAAATAGTACTGTGTGCAAAGTTTCGTGCAAAACAAACCAAGTTTGAGCTACTTTATGCGCAAAAAGTGCTAAAAATGCTTAAAAACCCTTAAATTCGCAACTTAACACATAATTTCTAGCATATTACTATGACTTGCAATTCTAACCACTTCAACACAATAATATATACCAAATAGTGTTGTGTGCCAAGTTTCGTGCAAAACAAACCAAGTTTGTGTTACTTTATGCGCAAAAGGGCCAAAAACGCTTAAAAACCCTTAAAATCGCAACTTAACGCGTAAGTTTTAGCATATGACTATGATTTTTAATTCTAACCACTTCAAAACAATAATATATACCAAATAGCGTTGTGTGAAAAGTTTCGTGCAAAACAAACCTGGTTTGACCTACTTTATGCGCAAAAGTGCCAAAAATGTTTCAAAACCCTTAAAATCGTAACTTAACACGTAATTCTAGCATATGACTATGATTTTAAATTTTAACAACTTAAAGACAATAATATATATACAAAATAGTGTTATGTGCCAAGTCTCGTGAAAAAAAAAACCAAATTTGAGCTACTTTATGCGCAAAAGGGCCAAAAACGCTTAAAAACCCTTAAAATCGCAACTTAACACGTAATTTCTTGCATATGACTATATTTTTCAATTCTAACCACTTCAACACAATAATATATCCCAAAAAGAGTTTTGTGCCAAGTTTCGCGCAAAACAAACCAAGTTTGAGCTACTTTATGCGCAAAAGGGCCAAAAACGCTTAAAAACCCTTAAAATCGCAACTTAACACGTAATTTCTAGCATATGAATATGATTTTCAATTATAACCACTTCAATACAATAATATATACCACAATGTGTTGTGTGCCAAGTTTCGTGCAAAAGAAACCAAGTTTGAGCTACTTTATGCGAAAAAAGGCCAAAAAAGCTTAAAAACCCTTAAAATCGCAACTTAACACGTAATTTCTATCATATGACTATGATTTTAAATTCTAACCACTTCAACACAATAATATATACCAAATAGTACTGTGTGCAAAGTTTCGTGCAAAACAAACCAAGTTTGAGCTACTTTATGCGCAAAAGTGCCAAAAATGCTTAAAAACCCTTAAAATCGCAACTTAACACATAATTTCTAGCATATTACTATGACTTTCAATTCTAACCACTTCAACACAATAATATATACCAAATAGTGTTGTGTGCCAAGTTTCGTGCAAAACAAACCAAGTTTGAGTTACTTTATGCGCAAAAGGGCCAAAAACGCTTAAAAACCCTAAAAATCGCAACTTAACGCGTAATTTTTAGCTTATGACTATGATTTTTAATTCTAACCACTTCAAAACAATAATATATACCAAATAGCGTTGTGTGAAAAGTTTCGTGCAAAACAAACCTGGTTTGACCTACTTTATGCGCAAAAGTGCCAAAAATGTTTCAAAACCCTTAAAATCGTAACTTAACACGTAATTCTAACATATGACTATGATTTTAAATTCTAACGACTTGAAGACAATAATATATATACAAAATAGTGTTATGTGCCAAGTCTCGTGAAAAAAAAACCAAATTTGAGCTACTTTATGCGCAAAAGGGCCAAAAACGCTTAAAAAACCCTTAAAATCGCAACTTAACACGTAATTTCTAGCATATTACAATGATTTTCAATTCTAACCACTTGAACAAAATAATATATATACCAAATTATGTTGTGTGCCAAGTTTCGTGCAAAACAAACCATGTTTGAGCTACTTTATGCGCGAAAGTGCCAAAAACGCTTAAAAATCCTTAAAATCGCAACCTAACACGTAATTTCTAGTATATGACTATGATTTTCACTTCTAACCACTTCAACACAATAATATATACCAAAAAGTGTTGTGTGCCAATTTTTGAGAAAAACAAACCAAGTTTGAGCTTCTTTATTCACAAAAGTGCCAAAAATGCTTAAAAACCCTTAAAATCGTAACTTAACACGTAATTTCTAGTATATGACTACGATTTTCAATTCAAACCACTTCAATACAATGATATATACCAAATAGTGTTGTGTGCCAAGTTTCGTGAAAAACAAACAAAGTGTGAGCTACTTTGTGCTCAAAAGTGCCAAAAACGCTTAAAAACCCTTAAAATCGCAACTTAACACATAATTTCTAGCATATTACTATGACTTTCAATTCTAACCACTTCAACACAATAATATATACCAAATAGTGTTGTGTGCCAAGTTTCTTGCAAAACAAACCAAGTTTGAGTTACTTTATGCGCAAAAGGGCCAAAAACGCTTAAAAACCCTTAAAATCGCAACTTAACGCGTAATTTTTAGCATATGACTATGATTTTTAATTCTAACCACTTCAAAACAATAATATACATCATATAGCGTTGTGTGAAAAGTTTCGTGCAAAACAAACCTGGTTTGAGCTACTTTATGCGCAAAAGTGCCTAAAATGTTTAATAACCCTTAAAATCGTAACTTAACACGCAATTCTAGCATATGACTATGATTTTAAATTCTAACGACTTGAAGACAATAATATATACCACATAGTGTTATGTGCCAAGTTTCGTGAAAAAAAAAAAAACCAAATTTGAGCTACTTTATGGCAAAAGGGCCAAAAACGCTTAAAAACCCTTAAAATCGCAACTTAACACGTAATTTCTAACATAATACAATGATTTTCAATTCTAACCACTTGAACATAATACCAAATTCTAACCATGTTTGAGCTACTTTATGCGCGAAAGTGCCAAAAACGTTTAAAAATCCTTAAAATCGCAACCTAACACGTAATTTCTAGTATATGACTATGATTTTCACTTCTAACTACTTCAACACAATAATATATACCAAAATGTGTTGTGTGCCAATTTTTGAGAAAAACAAACCAAGTTTGAGCTTCTTTATTCGCAAAAGTGCCAAAAATGCTTAAAAACCCTTAAAATCGCAACTTAACACGTAATTTCTAGTATATGACTATGATTTTCAATTAAAACCACTTCAACACAATGATATATACCAAATAGTGTTGTGTGCCAAGTTTCGTGAAAAACAAACAAAGTGTGAGCTCCTTTGTGCTCAAAAGTGCCAAAAACGCTTAAAAACCCTTAAAATCACAACTTAACACGTAATTTCTAGCATATGACTATGATTTTCAATTCTAACCACTTCAACACAATAATATATACCAAACAGTGTTTTGTGCCATCTTTCATGCAAAAAAACCAAGTTTGAGTTACTTTATGCGCAAAAGATGCAAAAACGCTTAAAAACCCTTAAAATCGCAACTTAACACGTAATTTCTAAAAAATGACTATGATTTTCAATTCTAACTAGTTCAACAAAATAATATATACCAAATAGTGTTGTGTGCCAAGTTTAATGCAAAACAAACAAAGTTTGAGCTACTTTATGCGCAAAAAGGCCAAAAAAGCTTAAAAACCCTTAAAATCGCAACTTAACACGTAATTTCTATCATATGACTATGATTTTAAATTCTAACCACTTCAACACAATAATATATACCAAATAGTACTGTGTGCAAAGTTTCGTGCAAAACAAACCAAGTTTGAGCTACTTTATGCGCAAAAGTGCTAAAAATGCTTAAAAACCCTTAAATTCGCAACTTAACACATAATTTCTAGCATATTACTATGACTTGCAATTCTAACCACTTCAACACAATAATATATACCAAATAGTGTTGTGTGCCAAGTTTCGTGCAAAACAAACCAAGTTTGTGTTACTTTATGCGCAAAAGGGCCAAAAACGCTTAAAAAACCCTTAAAATCGCAACTTAACGCGTAAGTTTTAGCATATGACTATGATTTTTAATTCTAACCACTTCAAAACAATAATATATACCAAATAGCGTTGTGTGAAAAGTTTCGTGCAAAACAAACCTGGTTTGACCTACTTTATGCGCAAAAGTGCCAAAAATGTTTCAAAACCCTTAAAATCGTAACTTAACACGTAATTCTAGCATATGACTATGATTTTAAATTTTAACAACTTAAAGACAATAATATATATACAAAATAGTGTTATGTGCCAAGTCTCGTGAAAAAAAAAACCAAATTTGAGCTACTTTATGCGCAAAAGGGCCAAAAACGCTTAAAAACCCTTAAAATCGCAACTTAACACGTAATTTCTTGCATATGACTATATTTTTCAATTCTAACCACTTCAACACAATAATATATCCCAAAAAGAGTTTTGTGCCAAGTTTCGCGCAAAACAAACCAAGTTTGAGCTACTTTATGCGCAAAAGGGCCAAAAACGCTTAAAAACCCTTAAAATCGCAACTTAACACGTAATTTCTAGCATATGAATATGATTTTCAATTATAACCACTTCAATACAATAATATATACCACAATGTGTTGTGTGCCAAGTTTCGTGCAAAAGAAACCAAGTTTGAGCTACTTTTATGCGAAAAAAAGGCCAAAAAAGCTTAAAAACCCTTAAAATCGCAACTTAACACGTAATTTCTATCATATGACTATGATTTTAAATTCTAACCACTTCAACACAATAATATATACCAAATAGTACTGTGTGCAAAGTTTCGTGCAAAACAAACCAAGTTTGAGCTACTTTATGCGCAAAAGTGCCAAAAATGCTTAAAAACCCTTAAAATCGCAACTTAACACATAATTTCTAGCATATTACTATGACTTTCAATTCTAACCACTTCAACACAATAATATATACCAAATAGTGTTGTGTGCCAAGTTTCGTGCAAAACAAACCAAGTTTGAGTTACTTTATGCGCAAAAGGGCCAAAAACGCTTAAAAACCCTAAAAATCGCAACTTAACGCGTAATTTTTAGCTTATGACTATGATTTTTAATTCTAACCACTTCAAAACAATAATATATACCAAATAGCGTTGTGTGAAAAGTTTCGTGCAAAACAAACCTGGTTTGACCTACTTTATGCGCAAAAGTGCCAAAAATGTTTCAAAACCCTTAAAATCGTAACTTAACACGTAATTCTAACATATGACTATGATTTTAAATTCTAACGACTTGAAGACAATAATATATATACAAAATAGTGTTATGTGCCAAGTCTCGTGAAAAAAAACCAAATTTGAGCTACTTTATGCGCAAAAGGGCCAAAAACGCTTAAAAACCCTTAAAATCGCAACTTAACACGTAATTTCTAGCATATTACAATGATTTTCAATTCTAACCACTTGAACAAAATAATATATATACCAAATTATGTTGTGTGCCAAGTTTCGTGCAAAACAAACCATGTTTGAGCTACTTTATGCGCGAAAGTGCCAAAAACGCTTAAAAATCCTTAAAATCGCAACCTAACACGTAATTTCTAGTATATGACTATGATTTTCACTTCTAACCACTTCAACACAATAATATATACCAAAAAGTGTTGTGTGCCAATTTTTGAGAAAAACAAACCAAGTTTGAGCTTCTTTATTCACAAAAGTGCCAAAAATGCTTAAAAACCCTTAAAATCGTAACTTAACCACGTAATTTCTAGTATATGACTACGATTTTCAATTCAAACCACTTCAATACAATGATATATACCAAATAGTGTTGTGTGCCAAGTTTCGTGAAAAACAAACAAAGTGTGAGCTACTTTGTGCTCAAAAGTGCCAAAAACGCTTAAAAAACCCTTAAAATCGCAACTTAACACATAATTTCTAGCATATTACTATGACTTTCAATTCTAACCACTTCAACACAATAATATATACCAAATAGTGTTGTGTGCCAAGTTTCTTGCAAAACAAACCAAGTTTGAGTTACTTTATGCGCAAAAGGGCCAAAAACGCTTAAAAACCCTTAAAATCGCAACTTAACGCGTAATTTTTAGCATATGACTATGATTTTTAATTCTAACCACTTCAAAACAATAATATACATCATATAGCGTTGTGTGAAAAGTTTCGTGCAAAACAAACCTGGTTTGAGCTACTTTATGCGCAAAAGTGCCTAAAATGTTTAATAACCCTTAAAATCGTAACTTAACACGCAATTCTAGCATATGACTATGATTTTAAATTCTAACGACTTGAAGACAATAATATATACCACATAGTGTTATGTGCCAAGTTTCGTGAAAAAAAAAAAAACCAAATTTGAGCTACTTTATGGCAAAAGGGCCAAAAACGCTTAAAAACCCTTAAAATCGCAACTTAACACGTAATTTCTAACATAATACAATGATTTTCAATTCTAACCACTTGAACATAATACCAAATTCTAACCATGTTTGAGCTACTTTATGCGCGAAAGTGCCAAAAACGTTTAAAAATCCTTAAAATCGCAACCTAACACGTAATTTCTAGTATATGACTATGATTTTCACTTCTAACTACTTCAACACAATAATATATACCAAAATGTGTTGTGTGCCAATTTTTGAGAAAAACAAACCAAGTTTGAGCTTCTTTATTCGCAAAAGTGCCAAAAATGCTTAAAAACCCTTAAAATCGCAACTTAACACGTAATTTCTAGTATATGACTATGATTTTCAATTAAAACCACTTCAACACAATGATATATACCAAATAGTGTTGTGTGCCAAGTTTCGTGAAAAACAAACAAAGTGTGAGCTCCTTTGTGCTCAAAAGTGCCAAAAACGCTTAAAAACCCTTAAAATCACAACTTAACACGTAATTTCTTGCATATGACTATAATTTTCAATTCTAACCACTTCAACACAATAATATATACCAAAAAGAGTTTTGTACCAAGTTTCGCGCAAAACAAACCAAGTTTGAGCTACTTTATGCGCAAAAGGGCCAAAAACTCTTAAAAACCCTTAAAATCGCAACCTAACACGTAATTTCTAGTATATGACTATGATTTTCAATTCTAACCACTTCAACACAATAATATATATCAAATAGTGCTGTGTGGCAAGTTTCGTGCAAAACAAACCAAGTTTCAGCTATTTTATGCGCAAAATTGCCAAAAACGCATAAAAAACCCGTAAAATCGCAACTTAACACGTAATTTCAAACTTATGACTATGATTTTTAATTCTAAACACTTCAACAAAATAATATATACAAATTAGTGTTGTGTGCCAAGTTTCGTGCAAAAGAAACCAAGTTACTTTATGCGCAAAAAGGCCAAAAAAGCTTAAAAACTCTTAAAATTACAACTTAACACATAATTTCTAGTATATGACTATGATTTTCAATTCAAACCACTTCAACACAATGATATATACCATATAGTGTTGTGTGCCAAGTTTCGTGAAAAACAAACAAAGTGTGAGCTACTTTATGCTCAAAAGTGCCAAAAACGCTTAAAAACCCTTAACATCGCAACTTAACACGTAATTTCTTGCATATGACTATAATTTTCAATTCTAACCACTTCAACACAATAATATATACCAAAAAGAGTTTTGTGCCAAGTTTCGCGCAAAACAAACCAAGTTTGAGCTACTTTATGCGCAAAAAGGCCAAAAACGCTTAAAAACCCTTAAAATCGCCACTTAACACGTAATTTCTAGCATATGACTATGATTTTCAATTTTAAACACTTCAATACAATAATATATACCACAAAGTGTTGTGTGCCAAGTTTCGTGCAAAAGAAACCAAGTTTGAGCTACTTTATGCGCAAAAAGGCCAAAAAAGCTTAAAAACCCTTAAAATCGCAACTTAACACGTAATTTCTAGTATATGACTATGATTTTCAATTCAAACCACTTCAACACAATGATATATACCAAATAGTGTTGTGTGCCAAGTTTCGTGAAAAACAAACAAAGAGTGAGCTACTTTATGCTCAAAAGTGCCAAAAACGCTTAAAAACCCTTAAAATCGCAACTTAACACGTAATTTCTAGCATATGACTATGATTTTCAATTCTAACCACTTCAATACAATAATATATACCACAACGTGTTGTGTGCCAAGCTTCGTGCAAAAGAGACCAAGTTTGAGCTACTTTATGCGCAAAAAGGCCAAAAAAGCTTAAAAACCCTTAAAATCGCAACTTAACACGTAATTTCTAGTATATGACTATGATTTTATATTCTAACCACTTCAACACAATAATTTATACCAAATAGTACCTTGTGGAAAGTTTCGTGCAAAACAAACCAAGTTTGAGCTACTTTATGCGCAAAAGGGCCAAAAACGCTTAAAAACCCTTAAAATTGCAATTTAACGCGTAATTTTTAGCATATGACTATTATTTTTAATTCTAACCACTTCAAAACAATAATATATACCAAATAGCGTTGTGTGAAAAGTTTCGTGCAAAACAAACCTGGTTTGAGCTACTTTATGCGCAAAAGTGCCAAAAATGTTTAAAAACCCTTAAAATCGTAACTTAACACGCAATTCTAGCATATGACTATGATTGTAAATTCTAACGACTTGAAGACAATAATATATACCAAATAGTGTTATGTGCTAAGTTTCATGAAAAAAAAAAACCAAATTTGAGCTACTTTATGCGGAAAAGGGCCAAAAACGCATAAAAACCCTTAAAATCGCATTTTAACACGTAATTTCTAGCATATTAAAAAGATTTTCAATTCGAACCACTTCAACAAAATAATATATATACCAAATTATGATGTGTGCCAAGTTTCGTGCAAAACATACCATGTTTGAGCTACTTTATGCGCGAAAGTGCCAAAAGCGCTTAAAAATCCTTAAAATCGCAACCTAACACGTAATTTCTAGTATACGACTATGATTTTCAATTCTAACCACTTCAACACAATAATATATACCAAAAAGTGTTGTGTGCCAATTTTCGAGAAAAACAAACCAAGTTTTTGCTTCTTTATTCGCAAAAGTGCCAAAAATGCTTAAAAACCCTTAAAATCGCAACTTAACACGTAATTTCTAGTATATGACTATGATTTTCAATTCAAACCACTTCAACACAATGATATATACCAAATAGTGTTGTGTGCCAAGTTTCGTGAAAAACAAACAAAGTGTGAGCTACTATGTGCTCAAAAGTGCCAAAAACGCTTAAAAACCCTTAAAATCGCAACTTAACACGTAATTTCTTGCATATGACTATAATTTTCAATTCTAACCACTTCAATTCAATAATATATGCCAAAAAGAGTTTTGTGCCAAGTTTCGCGCAAAACAAACCAAGTTTGAGCTACTTTATGCGCAAAAGGGCCAAAAACGCTTAAAAACCCTTAAAATCGCAATTTAACACGTAATTTCTAGCATATGACTATGATTTTCAATTCAAAACACTTCAATACAATAATATATACCACAAAGTGTTGTGTGCCAAGTTTCGTGCAAAAGAAACCAAGTTTTTGCTACTTTTTGAGCAAAAGTGCAAGAAATGCTTAAAAACCGTTAAAATCGCAACTTAACACGTAATTTATAGCATATGACTATGATTTTCAATTCTAACCACTTCAACACAATAATATATACCAAATAGTGTTGTGTGCCATGTTTCGTGCAAAACAAACCATGTTTGAGCTACTTTTATGCGCAAAAGTGCCAAAAACGCTTAAAAACCCATTAAATCACAACTTAACACGTAATTTCTAGCATATGGCTATGATTTAAAGTTCTAACCACTTCAACACAATAATATATAACAGACAGTGTTCTATGCCATGTTTCGTACAAAACAAACCAAGTTTGAGCTATTTTATTCACAAAAGTGCAAAAAATGCTTAAAAAACCATTAAAATCGCAACTTAAATAGTAATTTCCATCGTATGACTATGATTTTCAATTCTAACCAGTTCAACACAATAATATATACAAAATAGTGTTGTGTGCCAAGTTTTGTGCAAAACAAACCAAGTTTGAGCTATTTTATGCCCAAAAGTGCAAAAAACGCTTAAAAACCCTTTAAATCGCAACATAACACGTAATTTCTAGCATATGACTATTATTTTCAATTATAACCACTTCAACACAATAATACATACCAAAAAGTTTTTGTGTGCTATGTTTCGTGCAAAACAAACCAAATTTGAGCTAGTTTATGCGCAAAAGTGCTAAAAACGCTTTAAAATCCATAAAATCGCAACTTAACAAGTAATTGCTAGCATATGACTATGATTTTCAATTCTATCCACTTTAACACAATAATATATACCAAAAAGTGTTGTGTACCAAGTTTCGTGCAAAACAAACCAAGTTTGAGCTACTTTATGCTCAAAAGTGCCAAAAATGCTAAAAAAAACCCATAAAATCGCAACTTAACACGTAATTTCTAGCATATGACTATGATTTTCAATTCTAACCACTTCAACACAATAATATATACCAAACAGTGTTTTGTGCCATCTTTCATGCAAAAAAACCAAGTTTGAGTTACTTTATGCGCAAAAGATGCAAAAACGCTTAAAAACCCTTAAAATCGCAACTTAACACGTAATTTCTAAAAAATGACTATGATTTTCAATTCTAACTAGTTCAACAAAATAATATATACCAAATAGTGTTGTGTGCCAAGTTTAATGCAAAACAAACAAAGTTTGAGCTACTTTATGCGCAAAAAGGCCAAAAAAGCTTAAAAACCCTTAAAATCGCAACTTAACACGTAATTTCTATCATATGACTATGATTTTAAATTCTAACCACTTCAACACAATAATATATACCAAATAGTACTGTGTGCAAAGTTTCGTGCAAAACAAACCAAGTTTGAGCTACTTTATGCGCAAAAGTGCTAAAAATGCTTAAAAACCCTTAAATTCGCAACTTAACACATAATTTCTAGCATATTACTATGACTTGCAATTCTAACCACTTCAACACAATAATATATACCAAATAGTGTTGTGTGCCAAGTTTCGTGCAAAACAAACCAAGTTTGAGTTACTTTATGCGCAAAAGGGCCAAAAACGCTTAAAAACCCTTAAAATCGCAACTTAACGCGTAATTTTTAGCATATGACTATGATTTTTAATTCTAACCACTTCAAAACAATAATATACATCATATAGCGTTGTGTGAAAAGTTTCGTGCAAAACAAACCTGGTTTGAGCTACTTTATGCGCAAAAGTGCCTAAAATGTTTAATAACCCTTAAAATCGTAACTTAACACGCAATTCTAGCATATGACTATGATTTTAAATTCTAACGACTTGAAGACAATAATATATACCACATAGTGTCATGTGCCATGTTTCGTGAAAAAAAAAAAAAACCAAATTTGGGCTACTTAATGCGCAAAAGGGCCAAAAACGCTTAAAAACCCTTAAAATCGCAACTTAACACGTAATTTCTAACATAATACAATGATTTTCAATTATAACTACTTGAACAAAATGATATACATACCAAATTATGTTGTGTGCCAAGTTTCGTGCAAAACAAACCATGTTTGAGCTACTTTATGCGCTAAAGTGCCAAAAACGTTTAAAAATCCTTAAAATCGCAACCTAACACGTAATTTCTAGTATATGACTATGATTTTCACTTCTAACCCCTTCAACGCAATGATATATACCAAATAGTGTTGTGTGCCAAGTTTTGTGAAAAACAAACAAAGTGTGAGCTACTTTGTGCTCAAAAGTGCCAAAAACGCTTAAAAACCCTTAAAATCGCAACTTAACACGTAATTTCTTGCATATGACTATAATTTTCAATTCTAACCACTTCAACACAATAATATATACCAAAAAGAGTTTTGTACTAAGTTTCGCGCAAAACAAACCAAGTTTGAGCTACTTTATGCGCAAAAGGGCCAAAAACTCTTAAAAACCCTTAAAATCGCAACCTAACACGTAATTTCTAGTATATGACTATGATTTTCAATTCTAACCACTTCAACACAATAATATATATCAAATAGTGCTGTGTGGCAAGTTTCGTGCAAAACAAACCAAGTTTCAGCTATTTTATGCGCAAAATTGCCAAAAACGCTTAAAAACCCGTAAAATCGCAACTTAACACGTAATTTCAAACTTATGACTATGATTTTTAATTCTAAACACTTCAACAAAATAATATATACAAATTAGTGTTGTGTGCCAAGTTTCGTGCAAAAGAAACCAAGTTTGAGCTACTTTATGCGCAAAAAGGCCAAAAAAGCTTAAAAACCCTTAAAATTGCAACTTAACACATAATTTCTAGTATATGACTATGATTTTCAATTCAAACCACTTCAACACAATGATATATACCAAATAGTGTTGTGTGCCAAGTTTCGTGAAAAACAAACAAAGTGTGAGCTACTTTGTGCTCAAAAGTGCCAAAAACGCTTAAAAACCCTTAACATCGCAACTTAACACGTAATTTCTTGCATATGACTATAATTTTCAATTCTAACCACTTCAACACAATAATATATACCAAAAAGAGTTTTGTGCCAAGTTTCGCGCAAAACAAACCAAGTTTGAGCTACTTTATGCGCAAAAAGGCCAAAAACGCTTAAAAACCCTTAAAATCGCCACTTAACACGTAATTTCTAGCATATGACTATGATTTTCAATTTTAACCACTTCAATACAATAATATATACCACAAAGTGTTGTGTGCCAAGTTTCGTGCAAAAGAAACCAAGTTTGAGCTACTTTATGCGCAAAAAGGCCAAAAAAGCTTAAAAACCCTTAAAATCGCAACTTAACACGTAATTTCTAGTATATGACTATGATTTTCAATTCAAACCACTTCAACACAATGATATATACCAAATAGTGTTGTGTGCCAAGTTTCGTGAAAAACAAACAAAGAGTGAGCTACTTTATGCTCAAAAGTGCCAAAAACGCTTAAAAACCCTTAACATCGCAACTTAACACGTAATATCTTGCATATGACTATAATTTTAAATTCTAACCACTTCAACACAATAATATATACCAAATAGAGTTTTGTGCAAAGTTTCGCGCAAAACAAACCAAGTTTGAGCTACTTTATGCGCAAAAAGGCCAAAAACGCTTAAAAACCCTTAAAATCGCAACTTAACACGTAATTTCTAGCATATGACTATGATTTTCAATTCTAACCACTTCAATACAATAATATATACCACAAAGTGTTGTGTGCCAAGCTTCGTGCAAAAGAGACCAAGTTTGAGCTACTTTATGCGCAAAAAGGCCAAAAAAGCTTAAAAACCCTTAAAATCGCAACTTAACACGTAATTTCTAGTATATGACTATGATTATATATTCTAACCACTTCAACACAATAATTTATACCAAATAGTACCTTGTGCAAAGTTTCGTGCAAAACATACCAAGTTTGAGCTACTTTATGCGCAAAACGGCAAAAAACGCTTAAAAACCCTTAAAATTGCAATTTAACGCGTAATTTTTAGCATATAACTATTATTTTTAATTCTAACCACTTCAAAACAATAATATATACCAAATAGCGTTGTGTGAAAAGTTTCGTGCAAAACAAACCTGGTTTGAGCTACTTTATGCGCAAAAGTGCCAAAAATGTTTAAAAACCCTTAAAATCGTAACTTAACACGCAATTCTAGAATATGACTATGATTTTAAATTCTAACGACTTGAAGACAATAATATATACCAAATAGTGTTATGTGCTAAGTTTCATGAAAAAAAAAAACCAAATTTGAGCTACTTTATGCGGAAAAGGGCCAAAAACGCATAAAAACCCTTAAAATCGCATTTTAACACGTAATTTCTAGCATATTAAAAAGATTTTCAATTCTAACCACTTCAACAAAATAATATATATACCAAATTCTGATGTGTGTTAAGTTTCGTGCAAAACATACCATGTTTGAGCTACTTTATGCGCGAAAGTGCCAAAAGCGCTTAAAAATCCTTAAAATCGCAACCTAACACGTAATTTCTAGTATACGACTATGATTTTCAATTCTAACCACTTCAACACAATAATATATACCAAAAAGTGTTGTGTGCCAATTTTCGAGAAAAACAAACCAAGTTTTTGCTTCTTTATTCGCAAAAGTGCCAAAAATGCTTAAAAACCCTTAAAATCGCAACTTAACACGTAATTTCTAGTATATGACTATGATTTTCAATTCAAACCACTTCAACACAATGATATATACCAAATAGTGTTGTGTGCCAAGTTTCGTGAAAAACAAACAAAGTGTGAGCTACTTTGTGCTCAAAAGTGCCAAAAACGCTTAAAAACCCTTAAAATCGCATCTTAACACGTAATTTCTTGCATATGACTATAATTTTCAATTCTAACCACTTCAATTCAATAATATATGCCAAAAAGAGTTTTGTGCCAAGTTTCGCGCAAAACAAACCAAGTTTGAGCTATTTTATGCGCAAAGGTGCCAAATATGCTTAAAAACCCTTAAAATCTCAACTGAACACATAATTTCTAGCATATTACTATGACTTTCAATTCTAACCACTTCAACACAATAACATATACCAAATAGTGTTGTGTGCCAAGTTTTGTGGAAAAAAAACCATGTTTGAGCTTTTTTATGCGCAAAAGTGCCAAAAACGCTTAAAAACCCATTAAATCACAACTTAACACGTAATTTCTAGCATATGACTATGATTTTCAGTTCTAACCACTTCAAATCAATAATATATACCAAATAGTGTTCTACGCCATGTTTCGTGCAAAACAAACCAAGTTTGAGCTATTTTATTCGCAAAAGTGCCAAAAATGCTTAAAAAACCATTAAAATCGCAACTTAACTAGTAATTTCCAGCGTATGAGTATGATTTTCAATTCTAACCACTTCAACACAATAATATATACAAAATAGTATTGTGTGCCAAGTTTTGTGCAAAACAAAACAAGTTTGAGCTACTTTATGTGCAAAAGTGCCAAAAACGCTTAAAAAACCCTTTAAATCGCAACATAACATGTAACTTCTAGCATATGAGTATGATTTTCAATTCTAACCAATTTAACACAATAACATATACCAAAAAGTGTTGTGTGCCATGTTTCGAGAAAAACAAACCAAGTTTGAGCTTCTTTATTCGAGAAAAACAAAAGCAAGGAGCGAGAGTACAGAATGAGTGAATCTCGGTACCTTATGGTCGAGTGTATACAATAACCTCTCACTTTAGCTCGAGCTATTTCATCTATATAGGCTTTTTCGTTTCGCTTCATCCTCCAATTCCCTGTATGTTCAGACTAAACATACCAATAGTCAAAAAATTCATATGGGCTACTGAGGAGTAAGCAATGATCTTCTTAAATCGATCTGTCTTAAAGTGGTCAAGGCAACCTAACACGTAATTTCTAGTATATGACTATGATTTTCAATTTTAACCACTTCAACACAATAATATAGACAAAAAAGTGTTCTTTTCCAATTTTCGAGAAAAACAAACCAAGTTTGAGCTTCTTTATTCCCAAAAGTGCCAAAAATGCTTAAAAACCCTTAAAATCGCAACTTAACACGTAATTTCTAGTATATGACTATGATTTTCAATTCAAACCACTTCAACAAATTGATATATACCAAATAGTGTTTTGTGCAAGGTTTCGTGAAAAACAAACAAAGTGTGAGCTAGTTTGTGCTCAAAAGTGCCAAAAACGCTTAAAAACCCATAAAATCGCAACTTAACACGTAATTTCTTGCATATGACTATAATTTTCAATTCTAACCACTTCAACACAATATTATATACCAAAAAGAGTTTTGTGCCATGTTTCGCACAAAACAAACAAAGTTTGAGCTACTTTATGCGCAAAAGGGCCAAAAACGCTTAAAAACCCTTAAAATCGCAACTTAACACGTAATTTATAGCATATGACTATGATTTTCAATTCTAAACACTTCAACACAATAATATATACCAAATAGTGTTGTGTGCCAAGTTTCGTGCAAAACAAACCATGTTGGAGATGCTTTATGCGCAAAAGTGCCAAAAACGCTTAAAAACCCATTAAATCACAACTTAACACGTAATTTCTAGCATATGACTATGATTTTAAGTTCTAACCACTTCAACACAATAATATATACCAAATAGTGTTCTGTGCCATGTTTCGTGCAAAACAAACCAAGTTTGAGCTACTTTATTCGCAAAAGTGCCAAAAATGCTTAAAAAACCATTAAAATCGCAACTTAACTAGTAATTTCCGGCGTATGACTATGATTTTCAATTCTAACCACTTCAACACAATAATATATACAAAATAGCTTTGTGTGCCAAGTTTTGTGCAAAACAAACCAAGTTTGAGCTACTTTATGCGCAAAAGTGCCAAAAACGATTAAAAACCCTTTAAATCGCAACATAACACGTAACTTTTAGCATATGAGTATGATTTTCAATTCTAACCACTTCAACACAATAATATATACCAAAAAGTGTTGTGTGCCATGTTTCGAGATAAACAAACCAAGTTTGAGCTTCTTTATTCGCAAAAGTGCGAAAAATGCTTAAAAACCCTTAAAATCGCAACTTCACACGTAATTTCTAGAATATGACTATAATTTTCAATGCTAACCACTTCAACACAATAATATATACCAAATAGTATTCTGTGCCATGTTTCGTGCAAAACAAACCAAGTTTTAGCTACTTTATGCTCATAAATTGCAAAAACGCTTAAAAAACTATAAAATCGCAACTTACCACGTATTTTCTAGGATATGAATATGATTTTCAATTCTAACCACTTCAACACAATAATATATATCAAATAGTGCTGTGTGGCAAGTTTCGTGCAAAACAAACCAAGTTTCAGCTATTTTATGCGCAAAATTGCCAAAAACGCTTAAAAACCCATAAAATCGCAACTTAACACGTAATTTCTAACTTATGACTATGATTTTTAATTCTAAACACTTCAACAATATAATATATACAAATTAGTGTTGTGTGCCAAGATTCGTGCAAAACAAACCAAGTTTAAGCTAGTTTATGCTCAAAAGGGCCAGATACGCTTAAAAACTCTTAAAATCGCAACTGAACACGTAATTTCTAACAAATGACTATCATTTTCAATTCTAACCACTTCAAAAAAATAATATATACCAAATAGTGTTGTGTGCCAAGTTTCATGCAAAACAAACCAAGTTTTAGCTACTTTATGCGCAAAAAGGCCAAAAAAGGTTAAAAACCCTTAAAATCGCAACTTAACACGTAATTTCTAGCATATGACTAATTTTAAATTCTAACCACTTAAACACAATAATATATACCAAATAGTACTGTGTGCAAAGTTTCGTGCAAAACAAACCAAGTTTGAGCTACTTTATGCGCAAAAGTGCCAAAAATGCTTAAAAACCCTTAAAATCGCAACTTAACACATAATTTCTAGCATATTACTATGACTTTAAATTCTAACCACTTCAACACAATAATATATACCAAATAGTGTTGTGTGCCAAGTTTCGTGCAAAACAAATCAAGTTTGAGTTACTTTATGCGAAAAAGGGCCAAAAACGCTTAAAAACCCTTAAAATCGCAACTTAACACGTAATTTTTAGCATGTGACTTTGATTTTTAATTCTAACCACTTCAAAACAATAATATATACCAAATAGCGTTGTGTGAAAAGTTTCGTGCAAAACAAACCTGGTTTGAGCTACTTTATGCGCAAAAGTGGCAAAAATGTTTAAAAACCCTTAAAATCGTAACTTAACACGCAATTCTAGCATATGACTATGATTTTAAATTCTAACAACTTGAAGAAAATAATATATACCAAATAGTGTTATGTGCCAAGTTTCGTGAAAAAAAAAAAAACCAAATTTGAGCTACTTTATGTGCAAAAGGGCCAAAAACGCTTAAAAACCCTTAAAATCGCAACTTATCACGTAATTTCTAGCATATTACAACGATTTTCAATTCTAACCACTTGCACAAAATAATATATATACCAAATTATGTTGTGTGCCAAATTTCGTGCAAAACAAACCATGTTTGACCTACTCTATGCGCGAAAGTGCCTAAAACGCTTAAAAACCCTTAAAATACTGACGATGTTGAACATAGTTCATGTAACTATGTGAAACGAACAACTCATATGAAACGAATCCTCATAGTGCTTCTTTTCTTTATTTATAATTGAACAAAAGCAAGGAGCGAGAGTACAGAATGAGTGAATCTCGGTACCTTATGGTCGAGTGTATATAATAACCTCTCACTTTAGCTCGAGCTATTTCATCTAAATAGGCTTTTTCGTTTTGCTTCATCCTCCAATTCCCTGTATATTCAGACTAAACATACCAATAGTCACAAAATTCATATGGGCTACTGAGGAGTAAGCAATGATCTTCTTAAGATCGATCTGTCTTAAAGTGGTCAAGGCAACCTAACACGTAATTTCTAGTATATGACTATGATTTTCAATTCTAACCACTTCAACACAATAATATATACCAAAAAGTGTTGTGTGCCAATTTTCGAGAAAAACAAACCAAGTTTGAGCTTCTTTATTCGCAAAAGTGCCAAAAATGCTTAAAAACCCTTAAAATCGCAACTTAACACGTAATTTCTAGTATATGACTATGATTTTCAATTCAAACCACTTCAACAAATTGACATATACCAAACAGTGTTTTGTGCCAAGTTTCGTGAAAAACAAACAAAGTATGAGCTAGTTTGTGCTCAAAAGTGCCAAAAACGCTTAAAAACCCATAAAATCGCAACTTAACACGTAATTTCTTGCATATGACTATAATTTTCAATTCTAACCACTTCAACACAATATTATATACCAAAAAGAGTTTTGTGCCATGTTTCGTGCAAAACAAACCAAGTTTGAGCTACTTTATGCGCAAAAGGGCCAAAAACGCATAAAAACCCTAAAAATCGCAACTTAACACGTAATTTATAGCATATGACTATGATTTTCAATTCTAACCACTTCAACACAATAATATATACCAAATAGTGTTGTGTGCCAAGTTTCGTGCAAAACAAACCATGTTGGAGATGCTTTATGCGCAAAAGTGCCAAAAACGCTTAAAAACCCATTAAATCACAACTTAACACGTAATTTCTAGCATCTGACTATGATTTTCAGTTCTAACCACTTCAACACAATAATATATACCAAATAGTGTTATGTGCCATGTTTCGTGCAAAACAAACCAAGTTTGAGCTACTTTATTCGCAAAAGTGCCAAAAATGCTTAAAAAACCATTAAAATCGCAACTTAACTAGTAATTTCTAGCGTATGACTATGATTTTCAATTCTAACCACTTCAACACAATAATATATACAAAATAGCTTTGTGTGCTAAGTTTTGTGCAAAACAAACCAAGTTTGAGCTACTTTATGCGCAAAAGTGCCAAAAACGCTTTAAAACCCTTTAAATCGCAACATAACACGTAACTTTTAGCATATGAGTATGATTTTCAATTCTAACCACTTCAACACAATAATATATACCAGAAAGTGTTGTGTGCCATGTTTCGAGATAAACAAACCAAGTTTGAGCTTCTTTATTCGCAAAAGTGCGAAAAATGCTTAAAAACCCTTAAACTCGCAACTTCACACGTAATTTCTAGAATATGACTATAATTTTCAATGCTAACCACTTCAACACAATAATATATACCAAATAGTATTCTGTGCCATGTTTCGTGCAAAACAAACCAAGTTTTAGGTACTTTATGCTCATAAGTTGCAAAAACGCTTAAAAAACTATAAAATCGCAACTTACCATGTATTTTCTAGGATATGAATATGATTTTCAATTCTAACCACTTCAACACAATAATATATATCAAATAGTGCTGTGTTGCAAGTTTCGTGCAAAACAAACCAAGTTTCAGCTATTTTATGCACAAAATTGCCAAAAACGCTTAAAAACCCATAAAATCGCAACTTAACACGTAATTTCTAACTTATGACTATGATTTATAATTCTAAACACTTCAACAAAATAATATATACAAATTAGTGTTGTGTGCCAAGTTTCGTGCAAAACAAACCAAGTTTAAGCTAGTTTATGCTCAAAAGGGCCAGATACGCTTAAAAACCCTTAAAATCGCAATTGAACATGTAATTTCTAACAAATGACTATCATTTTCAATTCTAACCACTTCAAAAAAATAATATATACCAAATAGTGTTGTGTGCCAAGTTTCATGCAAAACAAACCAAGTTTGAGCTACTTTATGCGCAAAAAGGCCAAAAAAGGTTAAAAACCCTTAAAATCGCAACTTAACACGTAATTTCTAGCATATGACTATGATTTTAAATTCTAACCATTTCAACACAATAATATATACCAAATAGTACTGTGTGCAAAGTTTCGTGCAAAACAAACTAAGTTTGAGCAACTTTATGCGCAAAAGTGCCAAAAATGCTTAAAAACCCTTAAAATCGCAACTTAACACATAATTTCTAGCATATTACTATGACTTTCAATTCTAACCACTTCAACACAATAATATATACCAAATAGTGTTGTGTGCCAAGTTTCGTGCAAAACAAACCAAGTTTAAGCTAGTTTATGCTCAAAAGGGCCAGATACGCTTAAAAACTCTTAAAATCGCAACTAAACACGTAATTTCTAACAAATGACTATCATTTTCAATTCTAACCACTTCAAAAAAATAATATATACCAAATAGTGTTGTGTGCCAAGTTTCATGCAATACAAACCAAGTTTGAGCTACTTTATGCGCAAAAAGGCCAAAAAAGGTTAAAAACCCTTAAAATCGAAACTTAACACGTAATTTCTAGCATATGACTATGATTTTAAATTATAACCACTTAAACACAATAATATATTCCAAATAGTACTGTGTGCAAAGTTTCGTGCAAAACAAACCAAGTTTGAGCTACTTTATGCGCAAAAGTGCCAAAAATGCTTAAAAACGCTTAAAATCGCAACTTAACACATAATTTCTAGCATATTACTATGACTTTCAATTCTAACCACTTCAACACAATAATATATACCAAATAGTGTTGTGTGCCAAGTTTCGTGCAAAACAACCAAGTTTGAGTTACTTTATGCGCAAAAGGGCCAAAAACGCTTAAAAATCCTTAAAATCGCAACTTAACACATAATTTTTAGCATGTGACTATGATTTTTAATTCTAACCACTTCAAAACAATAATATATACCAAATAGCGTTGTGTGAAAAGTTTCGTGCAAAACAAACCTGGTTTGAGCTACTTTATGCGCAAAAGTGCCAAAAATGTTTAAAAACCCTTAAAATCGTAACTTAACACGCAATTCTAGTATATGACTATGATTTTAAATTCTAACAACTTGAAGACAATAATATATACCAAATAGTGTTATGTGCCAAGTTTCGTGAAAAAAAAAAAAACCAAATTTGAGCTACTTTATGCGCAAAAGGGCCAAAAACGCTTAAAAAACCCTTAAAATCGCAACTTATCACGTAATTTCTAGCATATTACAACGATTTTCAATTCTAACCACTTCAATAAAATAATATATATACCAAATTATGTTGTGTGGCAAGTTTCGTGCAAAACAAACCATCTTTGAGCTACTCTATGCGCGAAAGTGCCAAAAACGCTTAAAAACCCTTAAAATCGCAACCTAACACGTAATTTCTAGTATATGACTATGATTTTCAATTCTAACCACTTCAACACAATAATATATACCAAAAAGTGTTGTGTGCCAATTTTCGAGAAAAACAAACCAAGTTTGAGCTTCTTTATTCGCAAAAGTGCCAAAAATGCTTAAAAACCCTTAAAATCGCAACTTAACTTGTAATTTCTAGTATATGACTATGATTTTCAATTCAAACCACTTCAACAAAATGATATATACCAAATAGTGTTGTGTGCCAAGTTTCGTGAAAAACAAACGAAGTGTGAGCTACTTTGTGCTCAAAAGTGCCAAAAACGCTTAAAAACCCATAAAATCGCAACTTAACACGTAATTTCTTGCACAAGACTATAATTTTCAATTCTAACCACTTCAACACAATATTATATACCAAAAGGAGTTTTGTGTGAAGTTTCGCGCAAAACAAACCAAGTTTGAGCTACTTTATGCGCAAAAGGGCCAAAAACGCTTAAAAACCCTTAAAATCGCAACTTAACACGTAATTTCTAGCATATGACTATGATTTTCCATTCTAACCACTTCAATACAATAATATATACCACAAAGTGTTGTGTGCCAAGTTTCGTGCAAAAGAAACCAAGTTTGAGCTACGTTTTGAGCAAAAGTGCAAGAAACACTTAAAAACCCTTAAAATCGCAACTTAACACGTAATTTATAGCATATGACTATGATTTTCAATTCTAACCACTTCAATACAATAATATATACCAAATAGTGTTGTGTGCCAAGTTTCGTGCAAAACAAACAATGTTTGAGCTGCTTTATGCGCAAAAGTGCCAAAAACGCTTAAAAACCCATTAAATCACAACTTAACACGTAATTTCTAGCATATGATTATGATTTTCAGTTCTAACCACTTCAACAAAATAATATATACCAAATAGTGTTCTGTGCCATGTTTCGTGCAAAACAAACCAAGTTTGAGTTACTTTATGCGCAAAAGTGCCAAAAACGCTTAAAAACCCTTTAAATCGCAACATATCATGTAACTTCTAGCATATGAGTATGATTTTCAATTCTAACCACTTCAACACAATAATATATACCAAAAAGTTTTGTGTACCATGTTTCGAGAAAAACAAACCAAGTTTGAGCTTTTTTATTCGCAAAAGTGCTAAAAATGCTTAAAACCCTTAAAATCGCAACTTAACACGTAATTTCTAGAATATGACTATGATTTTCAATTCTAAGCACTACAACACAATAATATATACCAAACAGTGTTCTGTGCCATGTTTCGTGCAAAACAAACCAAGTTTTAGCTACTTTATGCTCATAAGTTGCAAAAACGCTTAAAAACCTATAAAATCGCAACTTACCACGTATTTTCTAGGATATGACTATGATTTTCAATTCTAACCACTTCAACACAATAATATATATTAAATAGTGCTGTGTGGCAAGTTTCGTGCAAAACAAACCAAGTTTCAGCTATTTTATGCGCAAAATTGCCAAAAACTCTTAAAAACCCATAAAATCGCAACTTAACACGTAATTTCTAACTTATGACTATGATTTTTAATTCTAAACACTTCAACAAAATAATATATACAAATTAGTGTTGTGTGCCAAGTTTCGTGCAAAACAAACCAAGTTAAAGCTAGTTTATGCGCAAAAGGGCTATATACGCTTAAAAACCCTTAAAATCGCAACTGAACACGTAATTTCTAACAAGTGACTATGATTTTCCATTCTAACCACTTAAAAAAAATAATATATACCAAATAGTGTTGTGTGCCATGTTTGAGCTACTTTATGCGCAAAAGAGCCAAAAAAGCTTTAAAACCCTTAAACTCGCAACTTAAAACGTAATTTCTAGCATATGACTATGATTTTAAATTCTAACCACTTCAAAACAATAATATTAACCAAATAGCGTTATGTGAAGAGTTTCGTGCAAAACATACCTGGTTTGAGCTACTTTATGCGCAAAAGTGTCAAAAATGTTTAAAAACCCTTAAATTCGTAACTTAACACGCAATTCTAGCATATGACTATGATTTTAAATTCTAACGACTTGAACACAATAATATATACCAAATGGTGTTATGTGCCAAGTATCGTGAAAAAAAAAAACCAAATTTGAGGTACTTTATGCGCAAAAGTGCCAAAAACCCATTAAATCACAACTTAACACGTAATATCTAGCATATGACTATGAATTTCAATTCTAATCACTTCAACACAATAATATATACCAAACAGTGTTCTGTGCCATGTTTCGTGTAAAACAAACCAAGTTTGAGCTACTTTATGCGCAAAAGTTGCAAAAACGCTTAAAAACCCTTAAAATCGCAAATTCAAACGTAATTTCTAACAAATGACTTTGATTTTCAATTCTAAACACTTCAACACAATAATATACCAAATAGTGTTGTGTGCCAATTTTCATGCAAAAGAAACCAATTTTGAGCTAGTTTATGCGCAAAAGCGCCAAAAAACTTAAAAACCCATAAAATCGCAACTTAACACGTAATTTCTTGAATATGACTATGATTTTGAATTCTAACCACTTCAACACAATAATATATACAAAATAGTGTTGTGTGCAAAGTTTCGTGCAAAACAAACCAAGTTTGAGCAACTTTATGCGCAAAAGTGCCAAAATGCTTAAAAACCTTTAAAATTGCAACTTAACACATAATTTCTAGCATATTACTATGACTTTAAATTCTAACCACTTGAACACAATAATATATACCAAATAGTGTTGTGTGCCAAGTTTCGTGCAAAATAAACTAAGTATGAGTAACTTTATGCGCAAAAGGGCCAAAAACGCTTAAAAACCCTTAAAATCGCAATTTAACACGTAATTTTTAGCATATGACTATGATTTTTATTTCTAACCACTTCAAATCAATAATATATACCAAATAGTGTTGTGTGAGGAGTTTCGTGCTAAACAAACCTGGTTTGAACTACTTTATGCGCGAAAGTGTCAAAAATGTTTAAAAACCCTTAAAATCGTAACTTAACACGCAATGCTAGCATATGACTAGGATTTTAAATTCTAACGACTTGAACACAATAATATATACCAAATAGTTTTATGTGCCAAGTTTCGTGGAAAAAAAAAAACAAATTTGAGCTACGATATGTGCAAAAGAGCCAAAAAAGCTTAAAAACCCTTAAAATCGTAACTTAACACGCAATTTCTAGCATATTACTATGTTTTTCAATTCTAACCCCTTCAAAGAAATAATATATATACCAAATAGTGTTGTGTCCCAAGTTTCGTGCAAAACAAACCATGTTTGAGCTATTTTATGCGCGAAAGTGCCAAGAACGCTTAAAAACCCTTAAAATCGCAACCTAACACGTAATTTTTAGTATATACCACTTTATGACTATGATTTTCAATTCTTACCACTTCAACACAATAATATATACCAAAAAGTGTTGTGTGCCACGTTTCGAGAAAAACAAACGAAGTTTGAGCTTCTTTATTCGCAAAAGTGCCAAAAATGTTTAAAAACCCTTAAAATCGCAACTTAACACGTAATTTTTAGTATATGACTATGATTTTCAATTCAAACCACTTCAACATATTAATATATACCAAATAGTGTTGTGTGCAAAGTTTCGTGAAAAACAAACAAAGTGTGAGCTACTTTGTGCACAAATGTACCAAAAACGCTTAAAAACCCTTAAAATCGCAACTTAACACGTAATTTCTAGCATATGACTATAATTTTCAATTCAAACCACTTCAACACAATAATATATATCAAAAAGAGTTTTGTGGCAAGATTCGCGCAAAACAAACCAAGTTTGAGCTACTTTATGCGCAAAAGGGCCTAAATCGCTTAAAAACCCTTAAAATCGCAACTTAACACGTAATTTCTTACATATGACAATGATTTTCAATTATAACCACTTCAACACAATAATATATACCAATAAGTGTTGTGTGCAAAGTTTCGTGCAAAACAAACCAAGTTTGAGCTACTTTAAGAGCAAAAGTGCAAGTAACGCTTAAAAACACTTAAAATTGCCACTTAACACGTAATTTATAGCATATGACTATGATTTTCAATTCTAACCACTTCAACGCAATAATATATACCAAATAGTGTTGTGTGCCAAGTTTCGTGCAAAACAAACCATGTTTGAGCTACTTTATGTGCAAAAGTGCCAAAAACGCTTAAAAACCCATTAAATCACAACTTAACACGGAATTTCTAGCATATGACTATGATTTTCAATTCTAACCACTTCAACACAATAATATATACCAAACAGTGTTCTGTGCTATGTTTCGTACAAAACATACCAAGTTTGAGCTACTTTATGTGCAAAAGTTGCAAAAACGCTTAAAAACCTATAAAATCGCAACTTACCACGTAATTTCTAGCATATACCTATGATTTTCAATTCTAACCACTTCAACACAATAATATATATATCAAATAGTGTTGTGTGGTACGTTTCGTGCAAAACAAACCAAGTTTTAGCTACTTTATGCTTAAAAGTGCCAAAAACGCTTAAAAATCCATAAAATCGCAACATAACACGTAATTTCTAACATATGACTATAATTTTTAATTCTAAGCACTTCAACAAAATAATATATACAATTTAGTGTTGTGTGCCAAGTTTCGTGTAAAATAAACCAAGTTTGAGCTACTTTATGCGCAAAAGGGCCAGAAACGCTTAAAAACCCTTAAAATCGCAACTTAACACGTAATTTCTAACAAATGACTTTGATTTTCAATTCTAAACACTCCAACAAAATAATATATACCAAATAGTCTTGTGTGCCAAGTTTCACGCAAAACAAACCAAGTTTGAACTACTTTATGCGTAAAAGGGCCAAAAAAGCTTAAAAACCCTTAAAATCGCAAATTAAGACATAATTTCTAGCATATTACTATGACTTTCAATTCTAACCACTTCAAAACAATAATATATACCAAATAGCGTTGTGTGAAAAGTGCCAAAAATGTTTAAAAACCCTTAAAATCGTAACTTAACACGTAATTTCTAGCATATTACTATGATTTTCAATTCTAACCATTTCAACAAAATAATATATACGAAATAGTGTTGTGTGCCAAGTTTCGTGCAAAACAAACCATGTTTGAGCTACTTTATGTGCAAAAGTGCCAAAAACGCTTAAAAACCCATTAAATCACAACCTAACACGTAATTTCTAGCATAGGACTATGATTATCAATTCTAACCACTTCAACACAATAATGTATACCAAAAAGTGTTGTGTGCCAAGTTTCGAGAAATACAAACCAAGTTTGAGCTTTTTTATTCGCAAAAGTGCCAAAAATGCTTAAAAACCCTTAAACTCGCAACTTAACACGTAATTTTCTAGTATATGACTATGATTTTCAATTCAAACCACTTCAACACAATAATATATACCAAATAGTGTTGTGTGCCAAGTTTCGTGCAAAACAAACCAAGTTTTTGAGCTACTTTATGCGCAAAAGCGTAAAAAAACGCTTAAAAACCCTTAAAACCGTAACCTAATCCGTAATTTCTAGCATATGACTATGATTTTCAATTCTAACCACATAAACACAAAAGTATATCCCAAATAGTGTTGTGTGCCAAGGATCGTGCAAAACAAACCAAGTTTAAGCTACTTTATGCGCAAAAGTGCCCAAAACGCTTAAAAATTCTTAAAATCGCAACTTAACACGTAATTTCTTTTATATGACTATGATTTTCAATTCTAACCACTTCAACACAATAATATATAGCAAAAAGTGTTATGTGCCATGTTTCGTGCAAAACAAATCAAGTTTGAGGTACTTTATGCGCAAAAGTTCCAAAACGCTTAAAAACCCTTAACATCGTAACCTAACACGTAATTTCTTGGATATGACTAGATTTTCATTTATAACCACTTCAAAAATATAACATATACCAAAAAGTGTTGTGTGCCAAGTTTCGAGAAAAACAAACCAAGTTTGAGCTTTCTTATTCGCAAAATTGCCAAAAATGCTTTAAAAGCCTTAAATTCGCAACTTAACACGTAATTTCTATTTTATGACTATGATTTTCAATTCAAACCACTTCAACACAATAATATATACCAAATACTGTTGTGTGCCAAGTTTTGTGCAAAAACAAACCAAGTTTGAGCTACTTTTAGTGCAAAAGTGCAAAAAATGCTTAAAAACCCTTAAAATCGCAACCTAACACGTAATTTCTAGCATATGACTATGATTTTCAATTCTAACCACTTAAAACACAATAATATATACCAAAAAGTGTTGTGTGCCATGTTTTGTGCAAAACAAACCAAGTTTGAGCTACGTTATACGCAAAAGTGCCAAAAATGAAAAAAAAAACCCTTAAAATCGCAACTTAACACGTAATTTCTAGAATATGACTTTGATTTTAAATTTAAAACCACTTCAACACAATAATATATACCAAATAGTGTTGTGTGCCATGTTTCGTGCAAAACAAAACCAAGTTTGAGCTACTTTATGCGCAAAAGTGCAAAAAAACGCTTAAAAACCCTTAAAATCGCAACCTAACACGTAATTTCTAGCATATGAATATAAATTTCAATTCTAACCATTTTAACACAATAATATATACCAAAGAGTGTTGTGTGCCAAGTTTCGAGAAAAACAAACCAAGTTTGAGCTTGTTTATTCGCAATAGTGCCAAAAATGCTTAAAAACCCTTAAAATCGCAGCTTAACACGTAATTTCTAGTATATGAATATGACTTACACATAATTTATAGTATATGAATATGATTTTCAATTTAAACCACTTCAACACAATAATATATACCAAATAGTGTTGTGTGCCATGTTTCGTGCAAAGCAAACCAAGTTTGAGCTACTTTATGCGCAAAAGTGCAAAAAACGCTTAAAAATCCTAAAAATCGCAACTTAACACGTAATATCTAGCATATGACTATGATTTTAAATTATAACCACTTAAACCCAATAATATATACCAAAAAGTGTTGTGTGCCATGTTTCGTGCAAAACAAACCAAGTTTGAGCTACGTTATGCGCAAAAGTGCCAAAAATGAAAAAAAAAAACTCTTAAAATCGCAACTTTACACGTAATTTCTAGAATATGACTTTGATTTTAAATTTAAAACCACTTCAACACAATAATATATACCAAATAGTGTTTTGTGCCAAGTTTCGTGAAAAAAAAAACCCCTTAAAAATCGCAACCTAACACGTAATTTCTAGCATATGACTATGAATTTCAATTCTAACCACTTTAACACAATAATATATACCAAAAAGTGTTGTGTGCCAAGTTTCGAGAAAAACAAACCAAGTTTGAGCTTCTGTATTCGCAATAGTGCCAAAAATGCTTAAAAACCATTAAAATCGCAACTTAACCACGTAATTTCTTGCATATGACTATGATTTTAAAATGTAACCACTTCAACACAGTAATATATAGCAAAAAGTGTTGTGTGCCAAGTTTCGTGCAAAACAAACCAAGTTTGAGCTACTTTATGCGCACAAGTTCCAAAAACAATTAAAAACCCTTAAAATCGCAACATAACACGTAATTTCTAGCATATGACTATGATTTTCAATTCTAACCACTTCAAACGCCATAATATATATACCAAAAAAGTGTTGTGTGCCAAGTTTCAAGCAAAACAAACCAAGTTTGAGCTACTTTTATTGGAAAAAGTGCCAAAAATACTTAAAAACCATTAAAATCGCAACTTAACACGTAATTTCTAGCATATGACTATGACTTTCAATTCTAACAACTTCAACACAATAATATATACCAAAATAGTGTTCTCTGCCATGTTTAATGCAAAACAAACCAAGTTTGAGCTACTTTATGTGCAAATGTTGCAAAAAACACTTAAAAACCTATAAAATCGAAACTCAACACGTAATTTTTAGCATATGACTATGATTTTTTTAATTCTAACCACTGCAACACAATAATATTTCTCAAATAGTGTTGTGTGCCAAGTTTCATGAAAACAAACCAAGTTTGAGCTACTTTATGCACAAAAGGACCAAAAACGCTTAAAAACCTTTAAAATCGCAACTTAACACGTAATTTCTAGCATATGACTATAATTTTCAATTCTAACTACTTCAACACAATAATATATACCAAATATTGTTCTATGCTATGTTTCGTGCAAAACAAACAAGGTTTGAGCTACTTTATGCACAAAAGTTGCAAAAACGCTTAAAAACCTATAAAATCGCAACTTAACACGTAATTTCTAGCATATGACTATGATTTTTAATTCGAACCACTTCACCACAATAATATATATCAAATAGTGTTGTGTGCCAAGTTTCGTGCAAAAGAAACCAAGTTTCAGCTACTTTATGCGCAAAAGTGCCAAAAAAGACCTTAAAAAACCATAAAATTGGAACTTAACACATAATTTCTAACATATGACTATGATTTTCAATTCTAACCACTTTAACAAAATAATATATACGAATTACTATTGTGTGCCAAGTTTTATGCAAAACAAACAAAGTTTGAGCTACTTTATGTGCAAAAGCGCAAAAAAACGCTTAAAAACACCTTAAAATCGTAACCTAACACGTAATTTCTAGCATATGACTATGATTTTCAATTCTAACCACATAAACACAAAAGTGTATCCCAAATAGTGTTGTGTGCCAAGGATCGTGCAGAACAAACCAAGATTGAGCTTCTTTATGCGCAAAAGTACCAAAAACTCTTAAAAATCCCTAAAATCGCTATTTAACACGTAATTTCTAACATATGACTATGATTTTCAACTCTAACCACTTCAAAAAAATAATATATACGAAATCGCAACCTAACACGTAATTTCTAGCATATGACGATGATTTTCAATTCTAACCACTTCAACACCATCATATATATACCAAAAAGTGTTGTGTGCCAAGTTTCGAGCAAAGCAAACCAAGTTTGAGCTACTTTATATTCGAAAAAGTGCCAAAATTGCTTAAAAAACCCTTGAAATCGCAACTTAACACGTAATTTCTAGCATATGACTATGATTTTAAATTCTAACCACTTCAACACAATAGTATATACCAAATAGTGTTATGTGCCATGTTTCATGCAAAACAAACCAAGTTTGAGCTACTTTATGCGCAAAAGTGCCAAAAACGTTTAAAAACCCATAAAATCGCAATTTAACACGTATTTTTCTAGCATATGACTATGATTTTCAATTCTAACCATTTCAACACAATAATATATGCCAAATAGTGTTTTGTGCCATGATTCGTGCAAAACAAAACCAAGTTTGAGTTACTTTATGCGCAAGAGTTGCAAAAACGCTTAAAAACTTATAAAATCGAAACTTAACACGTAATTTGCAGCATATGACTATGATTTTTCAATTCTAACCACTGCAACACAATAATATATATTAAATAGTGTTGTGTGCAGAGTTTCGTGCAAAACAAACCAAGTTTCAGCTACTTTATGCGCAAAAGTGCCAAAAACGCTTAAAAAAACCATAAAATCGCAACTTAACACGTAATTTCTAACATAGGACTATGATTTTCAATTCTAACCAGTTCAACAAAATAATATATATGAATTAGTCTTGTGTGCTAAGTTTCGTGCAAAACAAACAAAGTTTGAGCTACTTTATGCGCAAAAGTGCCAAAACGCTTAAAAAACCCTTAAAATCGTAACCTAACACGTAATTTCTAGCATATGACTATGATTTTCAATTCTAAATACTTTAACACAATAATATATACCAAAAAGTGTTGTGTGCCAAGTTTCGTGCAAAACAAACCAAGTTTCAGCTACTTTATGTGCAAAACTACTGCAAAAACGCTTAAAAAACCATAAAATCGGAACTTAACACGTAATTTCTAACATATGACTATGATTTTCAATACTAACCCACTTCAACCAGATAATATATAAGGATTAGTGTTGTGTGCCAAGTTTCGTGCAAAAACTAATAAAGGTTGAGCTACTTTATGCGCAAAAGCGCAAAAAACGGTTAAAAAACCCTTAAAATCGTAACCTAACACGTAATTTCTAGCATATGACTATGATTTTCAATTCTAACCACCTCAACACAAAAGTATATCCCAAATAGTGTTGTGTGCCAAGGATCGTGCAAAACAAACCAAGTTTCCAGCTACTTTATGCGCAAAAGTGCCAAAAACGCTTAAAAATGCTTAAAATCGCAACTTAACCACGTAATTTCTTGCATATGGCTACGATTTTCAATTCTAACACTTCAACACAGTAATATATCGCAAAACGCGTTGTGTGCCATGTTTCGTGCAAAACAAACAAAGTTTGAGCTACTTTATGCGCAAAAGTGCCAAAACGCTAAAAAACCCTTAAAATCGTAACCTAACACGTAATTTCTAGCATATGACTATGATTTTCAATTCTAACCACTTCAACACAATAATATATACCAAAAAGTGAAGTGTGCCAAGTTTCAAGAAGAAGAAACGAAGTTTGATCTTTCTTATTCGCAAAAGTGCCAAAAATGCTTAAAAACCCTTAAAATCTGAACTTAACACATAATTTCTAATATATGACTATGATTTTCAATTCAAACCACTTCAACACAATAATATATATCAAATAGTGTTGTGTGCCAAGTTTCGTGCAAAACAAACCAAGTTTGAGCTACTTTATGCGCAAAAGTAGAAAAAAACGCTTAAAAACCATTAAAATCGCAACCTAACACGTAATTTTCTAGCATATGACTATGAATTTAAATTCTAACCACTTTAACACAATAATATATACCAAAAAGTGTTGTGTGCCAAGTTTCGAGAAAAACAAACCAAGTTTGAGCTTTTTTATTCGCAAAAGTGCCAAAAATGCTTAAAAAACCCTTAAACTCGCAACTTAACACGTAATTTCTAGTATATGAATATGATTTTCAATTCAAACCACTTCAACACAGTAATATATACAAAATAGTGTTGTGTGCCAAGTTTCGTGAAAAAAAAAACCCTTAAAATCGCATCCTAACACGTAATTTGTAGCATATGACTATGAATTTCAATTCTAACCACTTTAACGCAATAATATATACCAAAAAGTGTTGTGTGCCAAGTTTCGAGAAAAACAAACCAAGTTTGAGCTTCTGTATTCGCAATAGTGCCAAAAATGCTTAAAAACCCTTAAAATCACAACTTAACACGTAATTTTCTAGTATATGAATATGATTTTCAATTCAAACAACTTCAACACAATAATATATACCAAATAGTGTTGTGTGCCAAGTTTCGTGCAAAACAAACCAAGTTTAAGCTACTTTATGCGCAAAAGTGCAAAAAACGCTTAAAAATCCTTAAAATCGCAACCTAACACGTAATTTCTAGCATATGACTGATTTTCAATTCTAACTACTTCAACACCATAATATATATACCAATAAGTGTTGTGTTCCAAGTTTCGAGCAAAACAAACAAAGTTTGAGCTACTTTATTCGAAAAAGTGCTAAAAATGCTTAAAAAACCCTTAAAATCGCATCTTAACACATAATTTCTAGCATATGACTATCATTTTCAATTCTTACCACCTCAATACAATAATATATACCAAATAGTGTTCTGTGCCATGTTTCGTGCAAAACAAACCAAGTTTGAGCTACTTTATGCGCAAAAGTGCCAAAAACGCTCAAAAACCCAATAAATCGAAATTTAACACGTAATTTCTAGCATATGACTATGATTTTCAATTCTAACCACTTCAACACAATAATATATACCAAATAGTGTTCTGTGCCATGTTTCGTGCAAAACAAACCAAGTTTGAGCTACTTTATGCGGAAAAGTGTCAGAAAACGCTTAAAAACCTGTTAAATCGCAATTTAACACGTAATTTCTAGCATATGACTATGATTTTCAATTCTAACCAATTCAACACAATAATTTATGCCAAATAGTGTTCTGTGCCATGTTTCGTGCAAAACAAACGAAGTTGAGCTACTTTATGCGCAAAAGTGCAAAAAACGCTTAAAAACCCCTTAAAATCGCAACCTAACACGTAATTTCTAGCATATGACTATGATTTTCAATTCTAACCACTTAAACATAATAATATATAGCAAAAAGTGTTGTGTGCCAAGTTTCGTGCAAAACAAACCAAGTTTAAGTTACTTTATGCGCAAAGGTGCCAAAAATGCTAAAAAAACCCTTAATATCGCAACTTAACCACGTAATTTCTAGCATATGACTATGAATATCAATTCCAACCATTTCAACACAATAATATATACCAAAAAGTGTTGTGTGGCAAGTTTCGAGAAAAAAAAACCAAGTTTGAACTACTTTATCCGCAAAAGTGCCAAAAACGTTTAAAAAACCCATTAAATCGAAATTTAACACGTAATTTCTAGCATATGACTATGATTTTCAATTCTAACCACTTCAAAACAATAAATATACCAAAATTTTGTGCCATGTTTCGTGCAAAACAAACGAAGTTTGAGCTACTTTATGCGCAAAAGTGCCAAAAACGCTTAAAAACCCGTTAAATCGCAATTTAACCACGTAATTTCTAGCATATGACTATGATTTTCAATTCTAACCAATTCAACACAATAATTTATGCCAAATAGTGTTCTGTGCCATGTTTCGTGCAAAAGAAACCAAGTTTTGAGCTACTTTTATGCGCAAAAGAGCCAAAAACGCTTAAAAACCCGTTAAATCGCAATTTAACACGTAATTTCTAGCATATGACTATGATTTTCAATTCTAACCAATTCAACACAATAATTTATGCCAAATAATGTTCTGTGCCATGTTTCGTGCAAAACAAACCAAGTTGAGCTACTTTATGCACAAAAGTGCAAAAAACGCTTAAAAACCCTTAAAATCGCAACCTAACACGTAATTTCTAGCATATGACTATGATTTTCAATTCTAACCACTTAAACACAATAACATATAGCAAAAAGTGTTGTGTGCCAAGTTCGTGCAAAACATACCAAGTTTAAGCTACTTTATGCGCAAAGGTGCCAAAAATGCTAAAAAAAACCCTTAAAATCGCAACTTAACACGTATTTCCTAGCATATGACTATGAATTTCAATTCCAACCATTTCAAACCAATAATATATACCAAAAAGTGTTGTGTGGCAAGTTTCGAGAAAAACAAACCAAGTTTGAGTTTCTTAAAATAGCAACTTAACACGTAATTTCTAGTATATAAATATGATTTTCAATTCAAACCACTTCAACACAATAATATATACCAAATAGTGTTGTGTGCCAAGTTTCGTGCAAAACAAACCAAGTTTGAGCTACTTTATGCGCAAAAGTGCAAAAAACGCTTAAAAAACCCTTAAACCTAACACGTAATTTCTAGCATATGACTGATTTTGAATTCTAACTACTTTAACACAAAAATATATATACCAATAAGTGTTGTGTGCCAAGTTTAGAGCAAAACAAACCAAGTTTGAGCTACTTTATTTAAAAAAGTGCTAAAAATGCTTTAAAACCCTTAAAATCGCAACTTAACACGTAATTTCTAGCATATGACTATCATTTTCAATTCTAACCACCTCAACACAATAATATATACCAAATAGTGTTTTGTGCCATGCTTCGTGCAAAACAAACCATGTTTGAGCTACTTTATGCGCAAAAGTGCCAAAAATGCTAAAAAAAACTTTTAAAATCGCAACTTAATACGTAATTTCTTGAATATGAATATGATTTTCAATTCTAACAACTTCAACACCATAATATATATACCAAAAAGTGTTGTGTGCCAAGTTTCGAGCAAAACAAGCCAAGTTTGAGCTACTTTATTCGAAAAAGTGCCAAAAATGCTTAAAAACCCTTAAAATCGCAACTTAACACGTAATTTCTAGCATATGACTATCATTTTGAATTCTTACCACCTCAATACAATAATATATACCAAATAGTGTTCTGTGCCATGTTTCGTGCAAAACAAACCAAGTTTGAGCTACTTTATGCGCAAAAGTGCCAAAAACGCTCAAAAACCCAATAAATCGAAATTTAACACGTAATTTCTAGCATATGACTATGATTTTCAATTCTAACCACTTCAACACAATAATATATACCAAATAGTGTTCTGTGCCATGTTTCGTGCAAAACAAACCAAGTTTGAGCTACTCTATGCGGAAAAGTGCCAAAAACGCTTAAAAACCTGTTAAATCGCAATTTAACACGTAATTTCTAGCATATGACTATGATTTTCAATTCTAACCAATTCAACACAATAATTTATGCCAAATAGTGTTCTGTGCCATGTTTCGTGCAAAACAAACGAAGTTGAGCTACTTTATGCGCAAAAGTGCAAAAAACGCTTAAAAACCCTTAAAATCGCAACCTAACACGTAATTTCTAGCATATGACTATGATTTTCAATTCTAACCACTTAAACACAATAATATATAGCAAAAAGTGTTGTGTGCCAAGTTTCGTGCAAAACAAACCAAGTTTAAGCTACTTTATGCGCAAAGGTGCCAAAAATGCTAAAAAAACCCTTAAAATCGCAACTTAACACGTAATTTCTAGCATATGACTATGAATTTCAATTCCAACCATTTCAACACAATAATATATACCAAAAAGTGTTGTGTGGCAAGTTTCGAGAAAAAAAAACCAAGTTTGAACTACTTTATCCGCAAAAGTGCCAAAAACGCTTAAAAACCCATTAAATCGAAATTTAACACGTAATTTCTAGCATATGACTATGATTTTCAATTCTAACCACTTCAACACAATAATATATACCAAATAGTGTTTTGTGCCATGTTTCGTGCAAAACAAACGAAGTTTGAGCTACTTTATGCGCAAAAGTGCCAAAAACGCTTAAAAACCCGTTAAATCGCAATTTAACACGTAATTTCTAGCATATGACTATGATTTTCAATTCTAACCATTTCAACACAATAATTTATGCCAAATAGTGTTCTGTGCCATGTTTCGTGCAAAAGAAACCAAGTTTGAGCTACTTTATGCGCAAAAGTGCCAAAAACGCTTAAAAACCCGTTAAATCGCAATTTAACACGTAATTTCTAGCATATGACTATGATTTTCAATTCTAACCAATTCAACACAATAATTTATGCCAAATAATGTTCTGTGCCATGTTTCGTGCAAAACAAACCAAGTTGAGCTACTTTATGCGCAAAAGTGCAAAAAACGCTTAAAAACCCTTAAAATCGCAACCTAACACGTAATTTCTAGCATATGACTATGATTTTCAATTCTAACCACTTAAACACAATAACATATAGCAAAAAGTGTTGTGTGCCAAGTTTCGTGCAAAACATACCAAGTTTAAGCTACTTTATGCGCAAAAGTGCAAAAAACGCTTAAAAACCCTTAAACCTAACACGTAATTTCTAGCATATGACTGATTTTGAATTCTAACTACTTTAACACAATAATATATATACCAATAAGTGTTGTGTGCCAAGTTTCGAGCAAAAAAAACCAAGTTGAGCTACTTTATTTAAAAAAGTGCTAAAAATGCTTTAAAACCCTTAAAATCGCAACTTAACACGTAATTTCTAGCATATGACTATCATTTTCAATTCTAACCACCTCAACACAATAATATATACCAAATAGTGTTTTGTGCCATGCTTCGTGCAAAACAAACCATGTTTGAGCTACTTTATGCGCAAAAGTGCCAAAAATGCTAAAAAAAACTTTTAAAATCGCAACTTAATACGTAATTTCTTGAATATGAATATGATTTTCAATTCTAACAACTTCAACACCATAATATATATACCAAAAAGTGTTGTGTGCCAAGTTTCGAGCAAAACAAGCCAAGTTTGAGCTACTTTATTCGAAAAAGTGCCAAAAATGCTTAAAAACCCTTAAAATCGCAACTTAACACGTAATTTCTAGCATATGACTATCATTTTGAATTCTTACCACCTCAATACAATAATATATACCAAATAGTGTTCTGTGCCATGTTTCGTGCAAAACAAACCAAGTTTGAGCTACTTTATGCGCAAAAGTGCAAAAAACGCTTAAAAACCCATTAAATCGCAATTTAACATATAATTTCTAGCATATGACTATGATTTTCAATTCTAACCATTTACACACAATAATATATACAAAAAAGTGTTGTGTGCCAAGTTTCGTACATAACAAACCAAGTTTGAGCTACTTTATGCGCAAAGGTGCCAAAAATGCTAAAAAAAACCTTAAAATCGCAACTTAACACGTAATTTCTAGCATATGACTATGAATTTCAATTCTAACCACATCAACACAATAATATATACCAAAAAGTGTTGTGTGTCAAGTTTCGAGCAAAATAAACCAAATTTAAGCTACTTTATTCGAAAAAGTGCCAAAAATGCTTAAAAACCCTTGAAATCGCAACTTAACACCTAATTTCTAGCATATGACTATCATTTTCAATTCTAACCACTTCAACACAATAATATATACCAAATAGTGTTCTGTGCCATGTTTGGTGCAAAACAAACCAAGTTGAGCTACTTTATGCGCAAAAGTGCAAAAAACGCTTAAAAACCCTTAAAATCGCAACTTAACACGTAATTTCTAGCATATGACTATCATTTTCAATTCTAACCACCTCAACACAATAATATATACCAAATAGTGTTCTGTGCCATGTTTCGTGCAAAACAAACAAAGTTTGAGCTACTTTATGCGCAAAAGTGCCAAAAACGCTTAAAAACACATTAAATCGAAATTTAACACGTAATTTCTAACATATGACTATGATTTTCAATTCTAACGACTTCAACACAATAATATATACCAAATAGTGTTCTGTGCCATGTTTCGTGCAAAACAAACCAAGTTTGAGCTACTTTATGCGCAAAAGTGCCAAAAACGCTTAAAAATCCGTTAAATCGCAATTTAACACGTAATTTCTAGCATATGACTATGATTTTAAATTCTAACCAATTCAACACAATAATTTATGCCAAATAGTGTTCTGTGCCGTGTTTCGTGCAAAACGAACCAAATTGAGCTACTTTATGCGCAAAAGTGCAAAAAACGCTTAAAAACCCTTAAAATCGCAACCTAACACGTAATTTCTAGAATATGACTATGATTTTCAATTCTAACCACTTAAACACAATAATATATAGCAAAAAGTGTTGTGTGCCAAGTTTCGTGCAAAACAGACCAAGTTTAAACCACTTTATGCGCAAAGGTGCCAAAAATGCTAAAAAAACCCTTAAAATCGCAACTTAACACGTAATTTCTAGCATATGACTCTGAATTTCAATTCCAACCATTTCAACACAATAATATATACCAAAAAGAGTTGTGTGGCAAGTTTCGAGAAAAACAAACCAAGTTTGAGCTTCTTTATTCGCAAAAGTGCCAAAAATGCTAAAAAAACCCTTAAAATCGCAACTTAACACGTAATTTCTAGTATATAAATATGATTTTCAATTCAAACCACTTCAACACAATAATATAAACCAAATAGTGTTGTGTGCCAAGTTTCGTGCAAAACAAACCAAGTTTGAGCTACTTTATGCGCAAAAGTGCAAAAAACGCTTTAAAAACCCTCAAACCTAACACGTAATTTCTAGCATATGACTGATTTTCAATTCTAACTACTTTAACACAATAATATATATACCAATAGGTGTTGTGTGCCAAGTTTCGAGCAAAACAAACCAAGTTTGAGCTACTTTATTTGAAAAAGTGCTAAAAATGCTTTAAAACCCTTAAAATCGCAACTTAACACGTAATTTCTAGCATATGACTATCATTTTCAATTCTAACCACCTCAACACAATAATATATACCAAATAGTGTTCTGTGCCATGCTTCGTGCAAAACAAACCATGTTTGAGCTACTTTATGCACAAAAGTGCCAAAAATGCTAAAAAAAACTTTTAAAATCGCAACTTAATACGTAATTTCTTGAATATGAATATGATTTTCAATTCTAACCACTTCAACACTATAATATATATACCAAAAAGTGTTGTGTGCCAAGTTTCGACCAAAACAAGCCAAGTTTGAGCTACTTTATTCGAAAAAGTGCCAAAAATGCTTAAAAACCCTTAAAATCGCAACTTAACACGTAATTTCTAGCATATGACTATCATTTTCAATTCTTACCACCTCAGTACAATAATACATACCAAATAGTGTTCTGTGCCATGTTTCGTGCAAAACAAACCAAGTTTGAGCTGCTTTATGCGCAAAAGTGCAAAAAACGCTTAAAAACCCATTAAATCGCAATTTAACACATAATTTCTAGCATATGACTATGATTTTCAATTCTAACCATTTAAACACAATAATATATACCAAAAAGTGTTGTGTGCCAAGTTTCGTACAAAACAAACCAAGTTTGAGCTACTTTATGCGCAAAGGTGCCAAAAATGCTAAAAAAACCCTTAAAATCGCAACTTAACACGTAATTTCTAACATATGACTATGAATTTCAATTCTAACCACATCAACACAATAATATATACCAAAAAGAGTTGTGTGTCAAGTTTCGAGCAAAATAAACCAAATTTAAGCTACTTTATTCGAAAAAGTGCCAAAATGCTTAAAAACCCTTGAAATCGCAACTTAACACGTAATTTCTAGCATATGACTATCATTTTCAATTCTAACCACCTCAACACAATAATATATACCAAATAGTGTTCTGTGCCATGTTTCGTGCAAAACAAACCAAGTTGAGCTACTTTATGCGCAAAAGTGCAAAAAACGCTTAAAAACCCTTAAAATCCCAACCTAACACGTAATTTCTAGCATATGACTATGAATTTCAATTCTAACCACTTAAACACAATAATATATACCAAAAAGTGTTTGTGTGCCAAGTTTCGTGCAAAACAAACCAAGTTTAAGCTACTTTATGCGTAAAGGTGCCAAAAATGCTAAAAAAAACCCTCAAAATCGCAACTTAACAAGTAATTTCTAGCATATGACTATGAATTTCAATTCTAACCACTTCAACACAATAATATATACCAAAAAGTGTTGTGTGGCAAGTGTCGAGAAAAACAAACCAAGTTTGAGCTTCTTTATTCGCAAAAGTGTCAAAAATGCTAAAAAAAACCCTTAAAAACGCAACTTAACACGTAATTTCTAGTATAAAAATATGATTTTCAATTCAAACCACTTCAACACAATAATATATACCAAATAGTGTTGTGTGCCAAGTTGCGTGCAAAACAAACCAAGTTTGAGCTACTTTATGCGCAAAAGTGCAAAAAACGCTTAAAAACTCTTAAAATCGCAACCTAACACGTAATTTCTAGCATATGACTGATTTTCCATTCTAACTACTTCAACACCATAATATATATACCAATAAGTGTTGTGCGCCAAGTTTCGAGCAAAACAAACAAAGTTTGAGCTACATTATTCGAAAAAGTGCTAAAAAAGCTTTAAAACCCTTAAAATCGCAACTTAACACGTAATTTCTAGCATATGACTATGAATTTCAATTCCAACCATTTCAACACAATAATATATACCAAAAAGAGTTGTGTGGCAAGTTTCGAGAAAAACAAACCAAGTTTGAGCTTCTTTATTCGCAAAAGTGCCAAAAATGCTAAAAAAACCCTTAAAATCGCAACTTAACACGTAATTTCTAGTTTATAAATATTATTTTCAATTCAAACCACTTCAACACAATAATATATACCAAATAGTGTTGTGTGCCAAGTTTCGTGCAAAACAAACCAAGTATGAGCTACTTTATTCGAAAAAGTGCCAAAAATGCTTAAAAACCCTTGAAATCGCAACTTAACACGTAATTTCTAGCATATGACTATCATTTTCAATTCTAACCACCTCAACACAATAATATATACCAAATAGTGTTCTGTGCCATGTTTCGTGCAAAATAAACCAAGTTGAGCTACTTTATGCGCAAAAGTGCAAAAAACGCTTAAAAACCCTTAAAATCCCAACCTAACACGTAATTTCTAGCATATGACTATGAATTTCAATTCTAACCACTTAAACACAATAATATATACCAAAAAGTGTTCTGTGCCAAGTTTCGTGCAAAACAAACCAAGTTTAAGCTACTTTATGCGTAAAGGTGCCAAAAATGCTAAAAAAAAACCCTTAAAATCGGAACTTAACACGTAATTTCTAGCATATGACTATGAATTTCAATTCTAACCACTTCAACACAATAATATATACCAAAAAGTGTTGTGTGGCAAATTTCGAGAAAAACAAACCAAGTTTGAGCTTCTTTATTCGCAAAAGTGCCAAAAATGCTTAAAAAACTCTGAAAATCGCAACTTAACACGTAATTTCTAGTATATAAATATGATTTTCAATTCAAACCACTTCAACACAATAATATATAACAAATAGTGTTGTGTGCCAAGTTTCGTGCAAAACAAACCAAGTTTGAGCTACTTTATGCGCAAAAGTGCAAAAAACGCTTAAAAACCCTTAAACCTAACACGTAATTTCTAGCATATGACTGATTTTCAATTCTAACTACTTTAACACAATAATATATATACCAATAAGTGTTGTGTGCCAAGTTTCGAGCAAAACAAACCAAGTTTGAGCTACTTTATTTGAAAAAGTGCTAAAAATGCTTTAAAACCCTTAAAATCGCAACTTAACACGTAATTTCTAGCATATGACTATGAATTTCAATTCCAACCATTTCAACACAATAATATATACCAAAAAGAGTTGTGTGGCAAGTTTCGAGAAAAACAAACCAAGTTTGAGCTTCTTTATTCGCAAAAGTGCCAAAAATGCTAAAAAAACCCTTAAAATCGCAACTTAACACGTAATTTCTAGTTTATAAATATGATTTTCAATTCAAACCACTTCAACACAATAATATATACCAAATAGTGTTGTGTGCCATGTTTCGTGCAAAACAAACCAAGTATGAGCTACTTTATTCGAAAAAGTGCCAAAAATGCTTAAAAACCCTTGAAATCGCAACTTAACACGTAATTTCTAGCATATGATTATCATTTTCAATTCTAACCACCTCAACACAATAATATATACCAAATAGTGTTCTGTGCCATGTTTCGTGCAAAATAAACCAAGTTGAGCTACTTTATGCGCAAAAGTGCAAAAAACGCTTAAAAACCCTTAAAATCCCAACCTAACACGTAATTTCTAGCATATGACTATGAATTTCAATTCTAACCACTTAAACACAATAATATATACCAAAAAGTGTTCTGTGCCAAGTTTCGTGCAAAACAAACCAAGTTTAAGCTACTTTATGTGTAAAGGTGCCAAAAATGCTAAAAAAAACCCTTAAAATCGGAACTTAACATGTAATTTCTAGCATATGACTATGAATTTCAATTCTAACCACTTCAACACAATAATATATACCAAAAAGTGTTGTGTGGCAAATTTCGAGAAAAACAAACCAAGTTTGAGCTTCTTTATTCGCAAAAGTGCCAAAAATGCTTAAAAAACTCTGAAAATCGCAACTTAACACGTAATTTCTAGTATATAAATTTGATTTTCAATTCAAACCACTTCAACACAATAATATATACCAAATAGTGTTGTGTGCCAAGTTGCGTGCAAAACAAACCAAGTTTGAGCTACTTTATGCGCAAAAGTGCAAAAAACGCTTAAAAACCCTTAAAATCGCAACCTAACACGTAATTTCTAGCATATGACTGATTTTCAATTCTAACTACTTCAACACCATAATATATATACCAATAAGTGTTGTGCGCCAAGTTTCGAGCAAAACAAACAAAGTTTGAGCTACATTATTCGAAAAAGTGCTAAAAAAGCTTAAAAACCCTTAAAATCGCAACTTAACACGTAATTTCTAGCATATGACTATGAATTTCAATTCAACCATTTCAACACAATAATATATACCAAAAAGAGTTGTGTGGCAAGTTTCGAGAAAAACAAACCAAGTTTGAGCTTCTTTATTCGCAAAAGTGCCAAAAATGCTAAAAAAAACCCTTAAAATCGCAACTTAACACGTAATTTCTAGTATATAAATATGATTTTCAATTCAAACGACTTCAACACAATAATATATACCAAATAGTGTTGTGTGCCAAGTTTCGTGCAAAACAAACCAAGTTTGAGCTACTTTATTCGAAAAAGTGCCAAAAATGCTTTAAAACCCTTAAAATCGCAACTTAACACGTAATTTCTAGCATATGACTATCATTTTCAATTCTAACCACCTCAACACAATAATATATACCAAATAGTGTTCTGTGCCATGTTTCGTGCAAAATAAACCAAGTTGAGCTACTTTATGCGCAAAAGTGCAAAAAACGCTTAAAAACCCTTAAAATCCCAACCTAACACGTAATTTCTAGCATATGACTATGAATTTCAATTCTAACCACTTCAACACAATAATATATACCAAAAAGTGTTGTGTGGCAAATTTCGAGAAAAACAAACCAAGTTTGAGCTTCTTTATTCGCAAAAGTGCCAAAATGCTTAAAAAACTCTGAAAATCGCAACTTAACACGTAATTTCTAGTATATAAATATGATTTTCAATTCAAACCACTTCAACACAATAATATATACCAAATAGTGTTGTGTGCCAAGTTGCGTGCAAAACAAACCAAGTTTGAGCTACTTTATGCGCAAAAGTGCAAAAAACGCTTAAAAACCCTTAAAATCGCAACCTAACACGTAATTTCTAGCATATGACTGATTTTCAATTCTAACTACTTCAACACCATAATATATATACCAATAAGTGTTGTGCGCCAAGCTTCAAGCAAAACAAACAAAGTTTGAGCTACATTATTCGAAAAAGTGCTAAAAAAGCTTAAAAACCCTTAAAATCGCAACTTAACACGTAATTTCTAGCATATGACTATGAATTTCAATTCAACCATTTCAACACAATAATATATACCAAAAAGAGTTGTGTGGCAAGTTTCGAGAAAAACAAACCAAGTTTGAGCTTCTTTATTCGCAAAAGTGCCAAAAATGCTAAAAAAAACCCTTAAAATCGCAACTTAACACGTAATTTCTAGTATATAAATATGATTTTCAATTCAAACGACTTCAACACAATAATATATACCAAATAGTGTTGTGTGCCAAGTTTCGTGCAAAACAAACCAAGTTTGAGCTACTTTATTCGAAAAAGTGCCAAAAATGCTTTAAAACCTTTAAAATCGCAACTTAACACGTAATTTCTAGCATATGACTATCATTTTCAATTCTAACCACCTCAACACAATAATATATACCAAATAGTGTTCTGTGCCATGTTTCGTGCAAAATAAACCAAGTTGAGCTACTTTATGCGCAAAAGTACAAAAAACGCTTAAAAACCCTTAAAATCCCAACCTAACACGTAATTTCTAGCATATGACTATGAATTTCAATTCTAACCACTTAAACACAATAATATATACCAAAAAGTGTTCTGTGCCAAGTTTCGTGCAAAACAAACCAAGTTTAAGCTACTTTATGCGTAAAGGTGCCAAAAATGCTAAAAAAACCCTTAAAATCGGAACTTAACACGTAATTTCTAGCATATGACTATGAATTTCAATTCTAACCACTTCAACACAATAATATATACCAAAGAGTGTTGTGTGGCAAATTTCGAGAAAAACAAACCAAGTTTGAGCTTCTTTATTCGCAAAAGTGCCAAAAGTGCTTAAGAAACTCTGAAAATCGCAACTTAACACGTAATTTCTAGTATATAAATATGATTTTCAATTCAAACCACTTCAACACAATAATATATAACAAATAGTGTTGTGTGCCAAGTTTCGTGCAAAACAAACCAAGTTTGAGCTACTTTATGCGCAAAAGTGCAAAAAACGCTTAAAAGCCCTTAAACCTAACACGTAATTTCTAGCATATGACTGATTTTCAATTCTAACTACTTTAACACAATAATATATATACCAATAAGTGTTGTGTGTCAAGTTTCGAGCAAAACAAACCAAGTTTGAGCTATTTTATTTGAAAAAGTGCTAAAAATGCTTTAAACCCTTAAAATCGTAACTTAACACGTAATTTCTAGCATATGACTATCATTTTCAATTCTAACCACCTCAACACCATAATATATACCAAATAGTGTTCTGTGCCATGTTTCGTGCAAAACAAACCATGTTTGAGCTACTTTATGCGCAAAAGTGCCAAAAATGCTAAAAAAAACTTTTAAAATCGCAACTTAATACGCAATTTCTTGAATATGAATATGATTTTCAATTCTAACCACTTCAACACCATAATATATATACCAAAAAGTGTTGTGTGCCAAGTTTCGAGCAAAACAAGCCAAGTTTGAGCTACTTTATTTGAAAAAGTGCCAAAAATGCTTTAAAACCCTTAAAATCGCAACTTAACACGTAATTTCTAGCATATGACTATCATTTTCAATTCTAACCACCTCAACACAATAATATATACCAAATAGTGTTCTGTGCCATGTTTCGTGCAAAACAAACCATGTTTGAGCTACTTTATGCGCAAAAGTGCCAAAAATGCTAAAAAAAACTTTTAAAATCGCAACTTAATACGCAATTTCTTGAATATGAATATGATTTTCAATTCTAACCACTTCAACACCATAATATATATACCAAAAAGTGTTGTGTGCCAAGTTTCGAGCAAAACAAGCCAAGTTTGAGCTACTTTATTTGAAAAAAGTGCCAAAAATTCTTTAAAAACCCTTAAAATCGCAACTTAACACGTAATTTCTAGCATATGACTATCATTTTCAATTCTAACCACCTCAACACAATAATATATACAAAATAGTATTCTGTGCCATGTTTCGTGCAAAACAAACCAAGTTTGAGCTACTTTATGCGCAAAAGTGCAAAAAACGCTTAAAAAAACCCATTAAATCCCAATTTAACACATAATTTCTAGCATATGACTATGATTTTCAATTCTAACCATTTAAACACAATAATATATACCAAAAAGTGTTGTGTGCCAAGTTTCGTGCAAAACAAACCAAGTTTGAGCTACTTTATGCGCAAAGGTGCCAAAAATGTTAAAAAAATGTTGTGTGTAAGGTTTCGATCAAAATAAACCAAATTTGAGCTACTTTATTCGAAAAAGTGCCAAAAATGCTTAAAAACCCTTGAAATCGCAACTTAACACGTAATTTCTAGCATATGACTATCATTTTCAATTCTAACCACCTCAACACAATAATATATACCAAATAGTGTTCTGTACCATGTTTCGTGCAAAACAAACCCAAGTTGAGCTACTTTATGCGCAAAAGTGCAAAAAACGCTTAAAAACCCTTAAAATCCCAACCTAACACGTAATTTCTAGCATATGACTATGAATTTCAATTCCAACCATTTCAACACAATAATATATACCAAAAAGAGTTGTGTGGCAAGTTTCGAGAAAAACAAACCAAGTTTGAGCTTCTTTATTCGCAAAAGTGCCAAAAATGCTAAAAAAACCCTTAAAATCGCAACTTAACACGTAATTTCTAGTATATAAAAATGATTTTCAATTCAAACCACTTCAATACAATAATATATACCAAATAGTGTTGTGTGCCAAGTTTCGTGCAAAACAAACAAAGTTTGAGCTACTTTATGCGCAAAAGTGCAAAAAACGCTTAAAAAACCCTTAAACCTAACACGTAATTTCTAGCATATGACTGATTTTCAATTCTAACTACTTTAACACAATAATATATATACCAATAAGTGTTGTGTGCCAAGTTTCGAGCAAAACAAACCAAGTTTGAGCTACTTTATTTGAAAAAGTGCTAAAAATGCTTTAAAACCCTTAAAATCGCAACTTAACACGTAATTTCTAGCATATGACTATCATTTTGAATTCTAACCACCTCAACACAATAATATATACCAAATAGTGTTCTGTGCCATGTTTCGTGCAAAACAAACCATGTTTGAGCTATTTTATGCGCAAAAGTGCCAAAAATGCTAAAAAAAACTTATAAATAAATCGCAACTTAATACGTAATTTCTTGAATATGAATATGATTTTCAATTCTAACCACTTCAACACCATAATATATATACCAAAAAGTGTTGTGTGCCAAGTTTCGAGCAAAACAAACCAAGTTTGAGCTACTTTATTCGAAAAAGTGCCAAAAATGCTTAAAAACCCTTGAAATCGCAACTTAACACGTAATTTCTAGCATATGACTATGATTTTCAATTCTAACCACCTCAACACAATAATATATACCAAATAGTGTTCTGTGCCATGTTTCGTGCAAAACAAACCAAGTTGAGCTACTTTATGCGCAAAAGTGCAAAAAACGCTTAAAAACCCTTAAAATCCGAACCTAACACGTAATTTCTAGCATATGACTATGAATTTCAATTCTAACCACTTAAACACAATAATATATACCAAAAAGTGTTCTGTGCCAAGTTTCGTGCAAAACAAACCAAGTTTAAGCTACTTTATGCGTAAAGGTGCCAAAAATGCTAAAAAAACCCTTAAAATCGGAACTTAACATGTAATTTCTAGCATATGACTATGAATTTCAATTCTAACCACTTCAACACGATAATATATACCAAAAAGTGTTGTGTGGTAAATTTCGAGAAAAACAAACCAAGTTTGAGCTTCTTTATTCGCAAAAGTGCCAAAAATGCTAAAAAAACCCTTAAAATCGCAACTTAACACGTAATTTCTAGTATAAAAATATGATTTTCAATTCAAAACCACTTCAACACAATAATATATACCAAATAGTGTTGTGTGCCAAGTTGCGTGCAAAACAAACCAAGTTTGAGCTACTTTATGCGCAAAAGTGCAAAAAAACGCTTAAAAACCCTTAAAATCGCAAGCTAACACGTAATTTCTCGCATATGACTGATTTTCAATTCTAACTACTTCAACACCATAATATATATACCAATAAGTGTTGTGCGCCAAGTTTCGAGCAAAACAAACAAAGTTTGAGCTACATTATTCGAAAAAGTGCTAAAAAAGCTTAAAAACCCCTTAAAATCGCAACTTAACACGTAATTTCTAGCATATGACTATGAATTTCAATTCCAACCATTTCAACACAATAATATATACCAAAAAGAGTTGTGTGGGCAAGTTTCGAGAAAAACAAACCAAGTTTGAGCTTCTTTATTCGCAAAAGTGCCAAAAATGCTAAAAAAAACCCTTAAAATCGCAACTTAACACGTCATTTCTAGTATATAAATATAATTTTCAATTCAAACCACTTCAACACAATAATATATAACAAATAGTGTTGTGTGCCAAGTTTCGTGCAAAACAAACCAAGTTTGAGCTACTTTTGCGCAAAAGTGCAAAAAACGCTTAAAAACCCTTAAACCTAACACGTAATTTCTAGCATATGACTATGAATTTCAATTCTAACCACTTCAACACAATAATATATACCAAAAAGTGTTGTGTGGCAAGTGTCGAGAAAAACAAACCAAGTTTGAGCTTCTTTATTCGCAAAAGTGCCAAAAATGCTAAAAAAAAACCCTTAAAATCGCTACTTAACACGTAATTTCTAGTATAAAAATATGATTTTCAATTCAAACCACTACAACACAATAATATATACCAAATAGTGTTGTGTGCCAAGTTGCGTGCAAAACAAACCAAGTTTGAGCTACTTTATGCGCAAAAGTGCAAAAAAACGCTTAAAAACCCTTAAAATCGCAACCTAACACGTAATTTCTAGGATATGACTGATTTTCAATTCTAACTACTTCAACACCATAATATATATACCAATAAGTGTTGTGTGCCAAGTTTCGAGCAAAACAAACAAAGTTTGAGCTACATTATTCGAAAAAGTGCTAAAAAAGCTTAAAAACCCTTAAAATCGCAACTTAACACGTAATTTCTAGCATATGACTATCATTTTCAATTCTAACCACCTCAACACAATAATATATACCAAATAGTGTTCTGTGCCATGTTTCGTGCAAAACAAACCAAGTTTAAGCTACTTTATGCGCAAAAGTGCCAAAAACGCTTAAAAAACACATTGAATCGAAATTTAACACGTAATTTCTAACATATGACTATGATTTTCAATTCTAACGACTTCAACACAATAATATATACCAAATAGTGTTCTGTGCCATGTTTCGTGCAAAACAAACCAAGTTTGAGCTACTTTATGCGCAAAGGTGCCAAAAATGTTAAAAAAACCCTTAAAATCGCAACTTAACACGTAATTTCTAGCATATGACTATGAATTTCAATTCTAACCACATCAACACAATAATATATACCAAAAATTGTTGTGTGTAAGGTTTCGATCAAAATAAACCAAATTTGAGCTACTTTATTCGAAAAAGTGCCAAAAATGCTTAAAAACCCTTGAAATCGCAACTTAACACGTAATTTCTAGCATATGACTATCATTTTCAATTCTAACCACCTCCAACACAATAATATATACCAAATAGTGTTCTGTACCATGTTTCGTGCAAAACAAACCAAGTTGAGCTACTTTATGCGCAAAAGTGCAAAAAAACGCTTAAAAACCCTTAAAATCCCAACCTAACACGTAATTTCTAGCATATGACTATGAATTTCAATTCTAACCACTTAAACACAATAATATATACCAAAAAGTGTTGTGTGCCAAGTTTCGTGCAAAACAAACCAAGTTTAAGATACTTCATGCGTAAAGGTGCCAAAAATGCTAAAAAAACGCTTAAAATCGCAACTTAAAACACGTAATTTCTAGCATATGACTATGAATTTCAATTCTAACCACTTCAACACAATAATATATACCAAAAAGTGTTGTGTGGCAAGTGTCGAGAAAAACAAACCAAGTTTGAGCTTCTTTATTCGCAAAAGTGCCAAAAATGCTAAAAAAAAACCTTAAAATCGCAACTTAACACGTAATTTCTAGTATAAAAATATGATTTTCAATTCAAACCACTACAACACAATAATATATACCAAATAGTGTTGTGTGCCAAGTTGCGTGCAAAACAAACCAAGTTTGAGCTACTTTATGCGCAAAAGTGCAAAAAACGCTTAAAAAACCCTTAAAATCGCAACCTAACACGTAATTTCTAGGATATGACTGATTTTCAATTCTAACTACTTCAACACCATAATATATATACCAATAAGTGTTGTGCGCCAAGTTTCGAGCAAAACAAACCAAGTTTGAGCTACATTATTCGAAAAAGTGCTAAAAAAGCTTAAAAACCCTTAAAATCGCAACTTAATACGTAATTTCTAGCATATGACTATCATTTTCAATTCTAACCACCTCAACACAATAATATATACCAAATAGTGTTCTGTGCCATGTTTCGTGCAAAACAAACCAAGTTTGAGCTACTTTATGCGCAAAAGTGCCAAAAACGCTTAAAAACACATTAAATCGAAATTTAACACGTAATTTCTAACATATGACTATGATTTTCAATTCTAACGACTTCAACACAATAATATATACCAAATAGTGTTCTGTGCCATGTTTCGTGCAAAACAAACCAAGTTTGAGCTACTTTATGCGCAAAAGTGCCAAAAACGCTTAAAAACCCGTTAAATCGCAATTTAACACGTAATTTCTAGCATATGACTATGATTTTCAATTCTAACCACTTAAACACAATAATATATAGCAAAAAGTGTTGTGTGCCAAGTTTCGTGCAAAACAAACCAAGTTTAAACCACTTTATGCGCAAAGGTGCCAAAAATGCTAAAAAAAACCCTTAAAATCGCAACTTAACACGTAATTTCTAGCATATGACTATGAATTTCAATTCCAACCATTTCAACACAATAATATATACCAAAAAGAGTTGTGTGGCAAGTTTCGAGAAAAACAAACCAAGTTTGAGCTTCTTTATTCGCAAAAGTGCCAAAAATGCTAAAAAAAAACCCTTAAAATCGCAACTTAACACGTAATTTCTAGTATATAAATATGATTTTCAATTCAAACCACTTCAACACAATAATATATACCAAATAGTGTTGTGTGCCAAGTTTCGTGCAATACAAACCAAGTTTGAGCTACTTTATGCGCAAAAGTGCAAAAAACGCTTAAAAGCCCTTAAACCTAACACGTAATTTCTAGCATATGACTGATTTTCAATTCTAACTACTTTAACACAATAATATATATACCAATAAGTTTTGTGTGCCAAGTTTCGAGCAAAACAAACCAAGTTTGAGCTACTTTATTTGAAAAAGTGCTAAAAATGCTTTAAAAACCCTTAAAATCGCAACTTAACACGTAATTTCTAGCATATGACTATCATTTTCAATTCTAACCACCTCAACACAATAATATATACCAAATAGTGTTCTGTGCCATGCTTCGTGCAAAACAAACCATGTTTGAGCTACTTTATGCGCAAAAGTGCCAAAAATGCTAAAAACTTTTAAAATCGCAACATAATACGTAATTTCTTGAATATGAATATGATTTTCAATTTTAACCACTTCAACACCATAATATATATACCAAAAAGTGGTGTGTGCCAAGTTTCGACCAAAACAAGCCAAGTTTGAGTTACTTTATTCGAAAAAGTGCCAAAAAATGCTTAAAAAACCCTTAAAATCGCAACTTAACACGTAATTTCTAGCATATGACTATCATTTTCAATTCTTACCACCTCAGTACAATAATATATACCAAATAGTGTTCTGTGCCATGTTTCGTGCAAAATAAACCAAGTTGAGCTACTTTATGCGCAAAAGTGCAAAAAACGCTTAAAAACCCATTAAATCGCAATTTAACACATAATTTCTAGCATATGACTATGATTTTCAATTATAACCATTTAAACACAATAATATATACCAAAAAGTGTTGTGTACCAAGTTTCGTACAAAACAAACCAAGTTTGAGCTACTTTATGCGCAAAGGTGCCAAAAATGCTAAAAAAAACCCTTAAAGTCGCAACTTAACACGTAATTTCTAGCATATGACTATGAATTTCAATTCTAACCACATCAACACAATAATATATACTAAAAAGTGTTGTGTGTCAAGTTTCGAGCAAAATAAACCAAATTTAAGCTACTTTATTCGAAAAAGTGCCAAAAATGCTTAAAAACCCTTGAAATCGCAACTTAACACGTAATTTCTAGCATATGACTATCATTTTCAATTCTAACCACCTCAACACAATAATATATACCAAAAAGTGTTCTGTGCCATGTTTCGTGCAAAACAAACCAAGTTTAAGCTACTTTATGCGTAAAGGTGCCAAAAATGCTAAAAAAAACCCTCAAAATCGCAACTTAACAAGTAATTTCTAGCATATGACTATGAATTTCAATTCTAACCACTTCAACACAATAATATATACCAAAAAGTGTTGTGTGGCAAGTGTCGAGAAAAACAAACCAAGTTTGAGCTTCTTTATTCGCAAAAGTGCCAAAAATGCTAAAAAGACCCTTAAAATCGCAACTTAACACGTAATTTCTAGTATAAAAATATGATTTTCAATTCAAACCACTTCAACACAATAATATATACCAAATAGTGTTGTGTGCCAAGTTGCGTGCAAAACAAACCAAGTTTGAGCTACTTTTAAAAACCCTTAAAATCGCAACCTAACACGTAATTTCTAGCATATGACTGATTTTCAATTCTAACTACTTCAACACCATAATATATATACCAATAAGTGTTGTGCGCCAAGTTTCGAGCAAAACAAACAAAGTTTGAGCTACATTATTCGAAAAAGTGCTAAAAAAGCTTAAAAACCCTTAAAATCGCAACTTAACACGTAATTTCTAGCATATGACTAT
>NC_080053.1:22656338-22717362 GCF_026212465.1 Amaranthus tricolor
CCAAATAGTGTTGTGTGCCAAGTTTCGTGCAAAACAAACCAGTTTGAGCTACTTTATGCGCAAAAGTGCAAAAAACGCTTAAAAACCCCTTAAAATCGCAACCTAACACGTAATTTTCTAGCAATGACTGATTTTCAATGCTAACTATTTCAACATTATAATATATATACCAATAAGTGTTGTGTGCCAAGTTTCGAGAAAAACAAACAAAGTTTGAGCTACTTTATTCGAAAAAGTGCTAAAAATGCTTAAAAACCCTTAAAATCGCAATTAACACGTAATTTCTAGCATATGACTATCATTTTCAATTCTAACCACCTCAACACATAATATATACCAAATAGTGTTCTGTGCCATGGTTTCGTGCAAAACAAACCAAGTTTGAGCTACTTTATGCGCAAAAGTGCCAAAAACGCTTAAAAACCCATTAAATCGAAATTTAACACGTAATTTCTAGCATATGACTATGATTTTCAATTCTAACCACTTCAACACAATAATATATACCAAATAGTGTTCTGTGCCATGTTTCGTGCAAAACAACCATGTTTGAGCTACTTTATTGCGCAAAACTGCCAAAAATGCTAAAAAAAACCTTTAAAATCGCAACTTAACACGTAATTTCTAGTATATGACTATGATTTAAATTCAAACCACTTCAACACATAATTATATACCAAACAGTGTCGTGTCACAAGTTTCGTGAGAAACAACACCAAGCTTTATGCGCAAAAGTGCAAAAAAACGCTTAAACATCCTTAAATCGCAACTTAATACGTAACTTCTTGAATATGGACTATGATTTTCAATTCTAACCACTTCAAAACACCATAATATATATACCAAAAAGTGTTGTGTGCCAAGTGTTTCGAGCAAAACAAACCAAGTTTGAGCTACTTTATTCGAAAAATTGCCAAAAATGCCTTAAAACCCTTAAAATCGCAACTTAACACGTAATTTCTAGCATATGACTATCATTTTCAATTCTAACCACCTCAATACAATAATATATACCAAATAGTGTTCTGTACCATGTTTCGTGCAAAACAAACCAAGTTGAGCTACTTTATGCGCAAAAAGTACAAAAAACGCTTAAAAACCCATTCAATCGCAATTTAACACGTAATTTATAGCATATGACTATGATTTTCAATTCTAACCATTTAAACACAATAATATATACCAAGAAGTGTTGTGTGCCAAGTTTCGTGCACAACAAACCAAGTTTGAGCCACTTTATGCGCAAAGGTGCCAAAAATGCTAAAAAAAAACCCTTAACATCGCAACTTAACACGTAATTTCTAGCATATGACTATGGAATTTCAATTCTAACCACTTGAACACAATAATATATACCAAAAAGTGTTGTGTGGCAAGTTTCGAGAAAAACAAACCAAGTTTGAGCTTCTTTATTCGCAAAAGTGCCAAAAATGCTAAAAAAAAACCCTTAAAATCGCAACTTAATACGTAATTCTCTAGTATATACATATGATTTTCAATTCAAACCACTTCAACACACTAGTATATACCAAATAGTGTTGTGTGCCAAGTTTCGTGCAAAACAAACCAAGTTTGAGCTACTTTATGCGCAAAAGTGCAAAAAAACGCTTAAAAACCCTTAAAATCGCAACCTAACACGTAATTTCTAGCATATGACTGATTTTCAATTCTAACTATTTCAACACCATAATATATATACCAATAAGTGTTGTGTGCCAAGTTTCGAGAAAAACAAACAAAGTTTGAGCTACTTTATTCGAAAAAGTGCTAAAAATGCTTAAAAACCCTTAAAATCGCAACTTAACACGTAATTTCTAGCATATGACTATCATTTTCAATTCTCAACCACCTCAACACAATAATATATACCAAATAGTGTTCTGTGCCAAGTTTCGTGCAAAACAAACCAAGTTTGAGCTACTTTATGCGCAAAAGTGCCAAAAACGCTTAAAAAAACCCATTAAATCGAAATTTAACACGTAATTTCTAGCATATGACTATGATTTCAATTCTAACCACTTCAACACAATAATATATACCAAATAGTGTTCTGTGCCATGTTTCGTGCAAAACAAACCATGTTTGAGCGACTATATGCGCAAAAGTGCCAAAAATGCTAAAAAAAAACCTTTAAAATCGCAACATAACACGTAATTTCTAGTATATGACTATGATTTAAATTCAAACCACTTCAACACATAATTATATACCAAACAGTGTCGTGTCACAAGTTTCGTGAGAAACAAACCAAGCTTTATGCGCAAAAGTGCAAAAAACGCTTAAACATCCTTAAAATCGCAACTTAATACGTAACTTCTTGAATATGACTATGATTTTCAATTCTAACCACTTCAACACCATAATATATATACCAAAAAGTGTTGTGTGCCAAGTTTCGAGCAAAACAAACCAAGTTTGAGCTACTTTATTCGAAAAATTGCCAAAAATGCTTAAAACCCTTAAAATCGCAACTTAACACGTAATTTCTAGCATATGACTATCATTTTCAATTCTAACCACCTCAATACAATAATATATACCAAATAGTGTTCTATGCCATGTTTCGTGCAAAACAAACCATGTTTGAGCTACTTTTATGCGCAAAAGTGCCAAAAATGCTAAAAAAAACCTTTAAAATCGCAACTTAACACGTAATTTCTAGTATATGACTATGATTTAAATTCAAACCACTTCAACACACAAATTATATACCAAACAGCGTCGTGTCACAAGTTTCGTGAGAAACAAACCAAGTTTGAGTTACTTTATGCGCAAAAGTGCAAAAAACGCTTAAACATCCTTAAAATCGCAACTTAATACGTAATTTCATGAATATGACTATGATTTTCAATTAAAAGCACTTAAACACAATAATATATACCAAAAAGTGTTGTGTGCCAAGTTTCGTGCAAAACAAACCAAGTTTGAGCTACTTTATGCGCAAAAGTGCAAAAAACGCTTAAAAACCCTTAAACCTATCACGTAATTTCTAGCATATGACTGATTTTCAATTCTAACTACTTTAACACAATAATATATATACCAATAATTTTGTGTGCCAAGTTTCGAGCAAAACAAACCAAGTTTGAGCTACTTTATTTGAAAAAGTGCTAAAAATGCTTAAAAACCCTTAAAATCGCAACTTAACACGTATTTCTAGCATATGACTATCATTTTCAATTCTAACCACCTCAACACAATAATATATACAAATAGTGTTTTGTGCCATGTTTCGTGCAAAACAAACCAAGTTTGAGCTACTTTAAGCGCAAAAGTGCCAAATACGCTTAAAACCCCATTAAATCGCAATTTAACACGTAATTTCTAGCATATGACTATTATTTTCAATTCTAACCACTTCAACACAATAATATATACCAAATAGTGTTCTGTGCCATGTTTCGTGCAAAACAAACCATGTTTGAGCTACTTTATGCGCAAAAGTGCCAAAAATGCTAAAAAAAATTTAAAATCGCAACTTAATACGTAATTTCTTGAATATGAATATGATTTTTCAATTCTAACCACTTCAACACCATAATATATATACCAAACAAGTGTTGTGTGCCAAGTTTCGATCAAAACAAGCCAAGTTGAGCTATTTTATTCGAAAAAGTGCCAAAAATGCTTGAAAACCCTTAAAATCGCAACTTAACACGTAATTTCTAGCATATGACTATGAATTTCAATTCTAACCACTTCAACACAATAATATATACAAAAAAGTGTTGTGCCGCAAGTTTCGAGCAAAATAAACCAAATTTGAGCTACTTTATTCGAAAAAGTGCCAAAAATGCTTAAAAACCCTTGAAATCGCAACTTAACACGTAATTTCTAGCATATGGATATCATTTTCAATTCTAACCACCTCAACACAATAATATATACCCCAATAGTGTTCTGTGCCATGTTTCGTGCAAAACAAACCAAGTTTGAGCTACTTTATGCGCAAAAGTGCAAAAAACGCTTAAAAACCCTTGAAATCGCAACCTAACACGTAATTTCTTGCATATGACTATGATTTTAATTTCTACCACTTAAACACAATAATATATACCAAAAAGTGTTGTGTGCCATGTTTCATGTAAAACAAACCAAGTTTGAGCTACTTAATGCGCAAAAGTGTCAAAAATGCAAAAAAACCCTTAAAATCGCAAACATAACACGTAATTTCTAGTATATGACTTTGATTTTCAATTAAAACCACTTCCACACAATAATATATACAAAATAGTGTTGTGTGCCAAGTTTCGTGCAAAACAAACCAAGTTTGAGCTACTTTATGCGCAAAATTGCAAAAAACGCTTAAAAACCCTTAAAATCGCAACCTAACACGTAATTTTTAGCATATGACTATGATTTTCAATTCTAACCACTTAAACACAATAATATATACCAAAAAGTGTTGTGTGCCAAGTTTCGTGCAAAACAAACAAAGTTTGAGCTACTTTATGCGCAAAGGTGCCAAAAATGCTAAAAAAATCCTTAAAATCGCAACTTAACACGTAATTTCTAGTATATAACTATGATTTTCAATTCTAACCACTTCAACACAAAAGTATATACCAAATAGTGTTGTGTGCAAAGGTTCGTGCAAAACAAACCAAGTTTAAGTTACTTTATGCGCAAAAGTGCACAAAACGCTTAAAAATCCTTAAAATCGCAACTAAACACGTAATTTCTTGCATATGACTATGATTTTCATTTCTAACAACTTCAACAAAATAATATATAGCAAAACGTGTTGTGTGCCAAGTTTCGTGCAAAACAAACCAAGTTTGAGCTACTTTATGCGCAAAAGTGCAAAAAACGCTAAAACATCCTTAAAATCGCAACTTAATACGTAATTTCTTGAATATGACTATAATTTTCAATGAAAAGCACTTAAACACAATAATATATACCAAAAAGTGTTGTGTGCCAAGGTTTAGTGCAAAACAAACCAAGTTTGAGCTACTTTATGCGCAAAAGTGCAAAAAACGCTTAAAAAACCCTTAAACCTAACACGTAATTTCTAGCATATGACTAATTATCAATTCTAACTACTTTAACACAATAATATATATACCAATAATTTTTGTGTGCCAAATTTCGAGCAAAACAAACCAAGTTTGAGCTACTTTATTTGAAAAAGTGCTAATAATGCTTAAAAACCCTTAAAATCGCAACTTAACACGTAATTTCTAGCATATGACTATCATTTCAATTCTAACCACCTCAACACAATAATATATACCAAATAGTGTTTTGTGCCATGTTTCGTGCAAAACAAACCAAGTTTGAGCTACATTATGCGCAAAAGTGCCAAATACGCTTAAAACCCCATTAAATCGCAATTTAACACGTAATTTCTAGCATATGACTATTATTTTCAATTCTAACAACTTCAACACAATAATATATACCAAATAGTGTTCTGTGCCATGTTTCGTGCAAAACAAACCATGTTTGAGCTACTTTATGCGCAAAAGTGCCAAAAATGCTAAAAAAAACATTTAAAAATCGCAACTTAATACGTAATTTCTTGAATATGAATATGATTTTCAATTCTAACCACTTCAACACCATAATATATATATGCAAAAAGTGTTGTGTGCCAAGTTTCGATCAAAACAAGCAAAGTTTGAGCTACTTTTTCGAAAAAGTGCCAAAAATGCTTAAAAACCCTAAAATCGCAACTTAACACGTAATTTCTAGGCATATGACTATCATTTTCAATTCTAACATCCTCAATACAATAATATATACCAAATAGTGTTCTGTGCCATGTTTCGTGCAAAACAAACCAAGTTTGAGCTACTTATGCGCAAAGTGCAAAAAACGCTTAAAAACCCATTAAATCGCAATTTAACACGTAATTTCTAGCATATGACTATGATTTTCAATTCTAACCATTAAACCACAATAATATATACCAAAAAGTGTTGTGTGCCAAGTTTCGTGCAAAACAAACCAAGTTTGAGCTACTTTATGCGCAAAGGTGCCAAAAATGCTAAAAAGAACCCGTAAAATCGCAACTTAACACGTAATTTCTAGCATATGACTATGAATTTCAATTCTAACCACTTCAACACAATAATATATCCAAAAAAGTGTTGTGCGGCAAGTTTCGAGCAAAATAAACCAAATTTGAGCTACTTTATTCGAAAAAGTGCCAAAAATGCTTAAAAAACCCTTGAAATCGCAACTTAACACGTAATTTCTAGCATATGGATATCATTTTCAATTCTAACCACCTCAACACAATAATATATACCAAATAGTGTTCTGTGCCATGTTTCGTGCAAAACAAACCAAGTTTGAGCTACTTTATGCGCAAAGGTGTCAAAAACGCTTAAAAACCCATTAAATATCGCAATTTAACACGTAATTTCTAACATTGGACTATGATTTTCAATTCTAACCAATTCAACACAATAATTTATACCCAAATAGTGATCTGTGCCATGTTTCGTGCAAAACAAACCAAGTTTGAGCTACTTTATGCGCAAAAGTGCAAAAAACGTTTAAAAACCCTTAAAATCGCAACCTAACACGTAATTTCTTGCATATGACTTTGATTTTAATTTCTAACCACTTAAACACAATAATATATACCAAAAAGTGTGTTGTGCCATGTTTCGTGCAAAACAAACCAAATTTGAGCTACTTAATGCGCAAAGTGTCAAAAATGCAAAAAAAAAACCCCTTAAAATCGCAACTTAACACGTAATTTCTAGTATATAATTATGAGTTTCATTCTAACCACTTCAACACAAAAGTATATACCAAATAGTGTTGTGTGCCAAGGTTCGTGCAAAAACAAACCAAGTTTAAGTTACTTTTATGCGCAAAAGTGCAAAAAACGCTTAAAAATCCTTAAAATCGCAACTAAACATGTAATTTCTTGCATATGACTATGATTTTCATTTCTAACCACTTCAACACAATAATATATAGCAAAACGTGTTGTGTGCCAAGTTTCGTGCAAAACAAACCAAGTTCGAGCTACTTTATGTGCAAAAGTGCAAAAAACGCTAAAAACCCTTAAAATCGCAACTTAACACGTAATTTCTACTATATGACTTTGATTTTCAATTAAAACCACTTCAACACAATAATATATACCAAATAGTTTTGTGTGCCAAGTTTCGCGCAAAACAAACCAAGTTTGAGCTACTTTATGCGCAAAGGTGCCAAAAATGCTAAAAAAAACCCTTAAAATCGCAACTTAACACGTAATTTCTAGCATATGACTATGAATTTCAATTCTAACCACTTCAACACAATAATATATACCAAAAAGTGTTGTGTGGCAAGTTTCGAGCAAAATAAACCAATTTGAGTTACTTTATTCAAAAAAGTGCCAAAAATGCTTAAAAACCCTTGAAATCGCAACTTAACACGTAATTTCTAGCATATGACTATGAATTTCAATCCTAACCACTTCAACACAATAATATATACCAAAAAGTGTTGTGTGGCAAGTTTCGAGCAAAATAAACCAAATTTGAGCTACTTTATTCAAAAAGTGCCAAAAATGCTTAAAAACCCTTTAAATCGCAACTTAACACGTAATTTCTTGAATATGACTATCATTTTCAATTCTAACCACCTCAATACAATAATATATACCAAATAGTATTCTGTGCCATGGTTTCGTGCAAAACAAGCCAAGTTTGAGCTACTTTATTCGAAAAAGTGCCAAAAATGCTTAAAAACCCTTAAAATCGCAACTTAACACGTAATTTGTTGAATATGAATATGATTTTCAATTCTAACCACTTCAACACCATAATATATATACCAAAGAGTGTTGTGTGCCAAGTTTCGAGCAAAACAAGCCAAGTTTGAGCTACTTTATTCGAAAAAGTGCCAAAAATGCTCAAAAAACCCTTAAAATCGCAACTTAATACGTAATTTCTTGAATATGAATATGATTTTCATTTCTAACCACTTCAACACCATAATATATATACCAAAAAGTATTGTGTTCCATGTTTCGAGCAAAACAAGCCAAGTTTGAGCTACTTTATTCGAAAAAGTGCCAAAAATGCTTAAAAACCCTTAAAAATCGCAACTTAACACGTAATTTCTAGCATATGACTTTCATTTGTCAATTCTAACCACCTCAATACAATAATATATACCAAATAGTGTTCTGTGCCATGTTTCGTGGAAAACAAACCAAGTTTGAGCTACTTTATGCGCAAAAGTGCAAAAAACGCTTAAAAACCCATTAAATCGCAATTTAACACCGTAATTTCTAGCATATGACTATGATTTCAATTCTAACTACTTCAACACCACAATATATATACCAATAAGTGTTGAGTGCCAAGTTTCGAGCAAAACAAACCAAGTTTGAGCTACTTTATTCGAAAAAGTGCCAAAAAATGCTTAAAAACCCTTTAAAATCGCAACTTAACACGTAATTTCTAGCATATGACTATCCTTTTCAATTCTAACCACCTCAACACAATAATATATACCAAATAGTGTTCTGTGCCATGTTTCGTGCAGAACAAACCAAGTTTGAGCTACTTTATGCGCAAAAGTGCAAAAGACGCTTAAAAACCCATTAAATCGCAATTTAACACGTAATTGTCTAGCATATGACTATGATTTTCAATTCTAACCATTTAAACACAATAATATATACCAAAAAGTGTTGTGTGCCAAGTTTCGTTCAAAACAAACCAAGTTTGAGCTACTTTATGCGCACAGGTGCCAAAAATGCCTAAAAAAACCCTTAAAATCGCAACTTAACACGTAATTTCTAGCATATGACTATGAATTTCATTCTAACCACATCAACACACTAATATATACCAAAAGTGTTGTGTGGCAAGTTTTGAGCAAAAATAACCAAATTTGAGCTACTTTATTCGAAAAGTGCCAAAAATGTTTTAAAAAACCTTTGAAATCGCAACTTAACACGTAATTTCTAGCATATGACTATCATATTCAATTCTAACCACCTCAACACAATAATATATACCAAATAGTGTTCTGTGCCATGTTCCGTGCCAAAACAAACCAAGTTTGAGCTACTTTATGCGCAAAAGAGCCAAAACGCTTAAAAACCCGTTAAATCGCAATTTAACACGTAGTTTTCTAGCATATGACTATGATTTTCAATTCTAACAATTTCAACACAATAATTTATACCCAAATAGTGTTCTGTGCCATGTTTCATGCAAAACAAACCAAGTTTGAGCTACTTTATGCGGTAAAAGTGCAAACAACGCTTAAAAACCCTTAAAATCGCAACCTAACACGTAAGTTCTAGCATTTGACTATGATTTTAATTTCTAACCACTTAACACACAATAATATATACCAAAAAGTGTTGTGTGCCCACGGTTCGTGCAAAACAAACCAAGTTTGAGCTACTTAATGCGCTAAAGTGTCAAAATGCAAAAAAACCCTTAAATCGCAACATAATACGTAATTTCTAGTATATGACTTTGATTTTTATTTAAAACCACTTCAACACAATAATTTATACAAAATAGTGTTGTGTGCCAAGTTTCGTGCAAAACAAACCAAGTTTGAGCTACTTTATGCGCAAAACTGCAAAAAACGCTTAAAAACCCTTAAAATCGCAACCTAACACGTAATTTTTAGCATATGACTATGATTTTCAATTCTAACCACTTAAACACAATAATATATACCAAAAAGTGTTGTGTGCCAAGTTTCGTGCAAAACAAACCAAGTTTGAGCTACTTTATGCGCAAAGGTGCCAAAAATGCTAAAAAAAATCCCTTAAATCGCAACTTAACACGTAATTTCTAGTATATAACTATGATTTTCAATTCTAACCACTTCAACACAAAAGAATATACCAAAAAGTGTTGCGTGCCAAGGTTCGTGCAAAACAAACCCAAGTTTAAGTTACTTTATGCGCAAAAGTGCAAAAAACGCTTAAAAATCCTTAAAATCGCAACTAAACACGTAATTTCATGCATATGACTATTGATTTTCATTTCTGACCACTTCAACACAATAATATATAGCAAAACGTGTTGTGTGCCAAATTTCGTGCAAAACAAACCAAGTTTGAGCTACTTTATGGGCAAAAGTGCAAAAACCGCTTAAAAACCCTTAAAATCGCAACTTAACACGTAATTTCTACTATATGACTTTGATTTTCAATTAAAACCACTTCAACACAATAATATATACCAAATAGTTTTGTGTGCCCAAGTTTCGTGCAAAACAAACCAAGTTTGAGATACTTTATGCGCAAAGGTGCCAATAATGCTAAAAAAACCCTTAAAATCGCAACTTAACACGTAATTTCTAGCATATGACTATGAATTTCAATTCTAACCACTTCAACACAATAATATCTACCAAAAAGTGTTGTATGGCAAGTTTCGAGCAAAATAAACCAAATTTGAGCTACTTTATTCGAAAAAGTGCCAAAAATGCTTAAAAACCCTTGAAATCGCAACTTAACACGTAATTTCTAGCATATGACTATCATTTTCAATTCGAACCACCTCAACACAATAATATATACCAAATAGTGTTCTGTGCCATGTTTCGTGCAAAACAAACCAAGTTTGAGCTACTTCATGCGCAAAAGTGCAAAAAAACGCTTAAAAACACGTTAAATCGCAATTTAACACGCAATTTCTAGCATATGACTATGCTTTTTAATTCTAACCAATTCAACACAATAATTTATACCAAATAGTGTTCTGTGCCATGTTTCGTGCAAAACAAACCCAAGTTTGAGCTACTTTATGCGCAAAAGTGCAAAAAACGCTTTAAAAACCCTTAAAATCGCAACCAAACACGTAATTTCTAGCATATGACTATGATTTTAATTTCTAACCACTTAAACACAATAATATATACCAAAAAGTGTTGTGTACCATGTTTCGTGAAAAACAAACCAAGTTTGAGCTACTTAATGCGCAAAAGTGTCAAAAATGCAAAAAAAAACCCTTAAAATCGCAACATAACACGTAATTTCTAGTATATGACTTTGATTTTCAATTAAACCACTTCAACACAATAATGTATACAAAATAGTGTTGTGTGCCAAGTTTCGTGCAAAACAAACCAAGTTTAAGCTACTTTATGCGCAAAAGTGCAAAAAACGCTAAAAAACCCTTAAATCGCAACCTAACACTTAATTTTTAGCATATGGACTATGATTTTCAATTCTAACCACTTAAACACAATAATATATAACAAAAAGTGTTGTGTGCCAAGTTTCGTGCAAAACAAACTAAGTTTGAGCTACTTTATGCGCAAAGGTGCCAAAATGCTAAAAAAATCCTTAAAATCGCAACTTAACACTTAATTTCTAGTATATAACTATGATTTTCAATTCTAACCACATCAACACAAAAGTATATACCAAATAGTGTTGTGCGCCAAGGTTCTTGCAAAACAAACCAAGTTTAAGTTACTTTATGCGCAAAAGTGCAAAAAACGCTTAAAAATCCTTAAAATCGCAACTTAACACGTAATTTCTTGCATGTGACTATAATTTTCATTTCTAACCACTTCAACACAATATATATAGCAAAAAGTGTTGTGTGCCAAGTTTCGTGCAAAACAAACCAACTTTTAGATACTTTAAGGGCAAAAGTGCAAAAAACGCTTAAAAACCCTTAAAATCGCAACATAACACGTAATTTCTAGTATATGACTTTTATTTTCAATTAAAACCACTTCAACACAATAATGTATACAAAATAGTGTTGTGTGCCAAGTTTCGTGCAAAACAAACCAAGTTTGAGCTACTTTATGCGCAAAAGTGCAAAAAACCGCTTAAAAACCCTTAAAATCTCAACCTAAACACGTAATTTTTAGCATATGACTATGATTTTCAATTCTAACCACTTAAACACAATAATATATACCAAAAAGTGTTGTATGCCAAGTTTCGTGCAAAACAAACCAAGTTTGAGCTACTTTATGCGCAAAGGTGCCAAAAATGCTAAAAAAATCCTTAAAATCGCAACTTAACATGTAATTTCTAGTATATAACTATGATTTTCAATTCTAACCACTTCAACACAAAAGTATAAACAAAATAGTGTTGTGTGCCAAGGTTCATGCAAAACAAACCAAGTTTAAATTAGTTTATGCGCAAAAGTGCAAAAAACGCTTAAAAATCCTTAAAATCGCAACTTTACACGTAATTTCTTGCATATGACTATGATTTTCATTTCTAACCACTTCAACACAATAATATATAGGAAAAAGTGTTGTGTGCCAAGTTTCGTGCAAAACAAACCAAGTTTGAGCTACTTTATGGACAAAAGTGCAAAAAAACGCTTAAAAAAACCTTAAAATCACAACCTAACATGTAATTTCTAGCATATGACTATGAATTTCATTTCTAAACACTTCAACACAATAATATATACCAAAAAGTGTTGTGTGCCAAGTTTCGAGAAAAAGAAACCAAGTTTGAGCTTCTTTATTCGCAAAAGTGCCCAAAATGCTAAAAAAACCCTTAAAATCGCAACTTAACACGTAATTTCTACTATATGACTTTGATTTTCAATTAAAACCACTTCAACATAATAATATATACCAAATAGTGTTGTGTACCAAGTTTCGTGCAAAACAAACCAAGTTTGAACTATTTTATGCGCAAAGGTGCCAAAAATGGTAAAAAAAAACCCTTAAAAATCGCAACTTAACACGTAATTTCTAGCATATGACTATGAATTTAAATTCTAACCACTTCAACACAATAATATATACCAAAAAGTGTTGTGTGCCAAGTTTCGTGCAAAACAAACCAAGTTTGAGCTACTTTATGCGCAAAGGTGCGAAAAATGCTAAAAAATCCTTAAAATCGCAACTTAACATGTAATTTATAGTATATAACTATGATTATCAATTCTAACCACTTCAACACAAAAGTATATACCAAATAGTGTTGTGTGCCAAGGTTCATGCAAAACAAACCAAGTTTAAGTTACTTTATGCGCAAAAGTGCAAAAAAACGCTTAAAAATCCTTAAAATCGCAACTTTACACGTAATTTCTTTCATATGACTATGATTTTAGTTTCTAACCACTTCAACACAATAATATATAGCAAAAAGTGTTGTGTGCCAAGTTTCGTGCAAAACAAACCAATTTTGAGCTACTTTATGGGCAAAAGAGCAAAAAACGCTTAAAAACCCTTTAAATCACAACCTAACATGTAATTTCTAGCATATGACTATGAATTTCATTTCTAACCACTTCAACACAATAATATATACCAAAAAGTGTTGTGTGCCAAGTTTCGAGAAAAAGAAACCAAGTTGGAGATTCTTTATTCGCAAAAGTGCCCAAAATGCTAAAAAACCCCTAAAATCGCAACTTAACACGTAATTTCTACTATATGACTTTGATTTTCAATTAAAACTACTTTAACACAATAATATATGCCAAATAGTGTTGTGTGCCAAGTTTCGAGAAAAACAAACAAAGTTTGAGCTACTTTATTCGAAAAAGTGCTAAAAATGCTTAAAAACCCTTAAAATCGCAACTTAACACGTAATTTCTAGCATATGACTATCATTTTCAATTCTAACCACCTCAACACAATAATATATACCAAATAGTGTTCTGTGCCATGTTTCGTGCAAAACAAACCAAGTTTAAGCTACTTTATGTGCAAAAGTGCCAAAAACGCTTAAAAACCCGTTAAATCGCAATTTAACACGTTATTTCTAGCATATGACTATGATTTTCAATTCTAACCAATTCAACACAATAATTTATACCAAATAGTGTTCTGTGCCATGTTTCGTGCAAAACAAACCAAGTTTGAGCTACTTTCTGCGCAAAAGTGCAAAAAACGCTTAAAACCCCTTAAAATCGCAACCTAACACGTAATTTCTAGCATATGACTATGATTTTAATTTCTAACCACTTATACACAATAATATATACCAAAAAGTGTTTTGTGCCATGTTTCGTGCAAAACAAACCAAGTTTGAGCTACTTAATGCGCAAAAGTGTCAAAAATGCAAAAAAAAACCCTTAAAATCGCAACATAACACGTAATTTCTATTATATGACTTTGATTTTCAAGTAAAACCACTTCAACACAATAATTTATACAAAATAGTGTTGTGTGCCAAGTTTCGTGCAAAACAAACGAAGTTTAAGCTACTTTATGCGCAAAAGCGCAAAAAAACGCTTAAAAACCCTTAAAATCGCAACCTAACACTTAATTTTTAGCATATGACTATGATTTTCAATTCTAACAACTTAAACACAATAATATATACCAAAAAGTGTTGTGTGCCAAGTTTCGTGCAAAACAAACTAAGTTTGAGATACTTTATGCGCAAAGGTGCCAAAAATGCTAAAAAAATCCTTAAAATCGCAACTTAACACGTAATTTCTAGTATATAACTATGATTTTCAATTCTAACCACATCAACACAAAAGTATATACCAAATAGTGTTGTGCGCCAAGGTTCTTGCAAAACAAACCAAGTTTAAGTTACTTTATGCGCAAAAGTGCAAAAACCGCTTAAAAATCCTTAAAATCGCAACTTAACACGTAATTTCTTGCATGTGTCTATGATTTACATTTCTAACCACTTCAACACAATATTATATAGCAAAAAGTGTTGTGTGCCAAGTTTCGTGCAAAACAAACCAACTTTTAGATACTTTAAGGGCAAAAGTGCAAAAAACGGTTAAAAACTCTTAAAATCGCAACCTAACATGTAATTTCTAGCATATGAGTATGAATTTCAATTCTAACCACTTCAACACAATAATATATACCAAAAAGTGTTGTGTGCCAAGTTTCGAGAAAAACAAACCAAGTTTGAGCTTCTTTATTCGCAAAAGTGCCAAAAATGCTAAAAAACCCTTAAAATCGCAACTTAACACGTAATTTCTAGTATATGACTTTGATTTTCAATTAAAACCACTTCAACACAATAATGTATACAAAATAGTGTTGTGTGCGTGCAAAACAAACCAAGTTTGAGCTACTTTATGCGCAAAAGTGCAAAAAACGCTTAAAAACCCTTAAAATCTCAACCTAACACGTAATTTTTAGCATATGACTATGATTTTCAATTCTAACCACTTAAACAAAATAATATATACCAAAAAGTGTTGTATGCCAAGTTTCGTGCAAAACAAACCAAGTTTGAGCTACTTTATGCGCAAAGGTGCCAAAAATGCTAAAAAAATCCTTAAAATCGCAACTTAACATGTAATTTCTAGTATATAACTATGATTTTCAATTCTAACCACTTCAACACAAAAGTATAAACAAAATAGTGTTGTGTGCCAAGGTTCATGCAAAACAAACCAAGTTTAAATTACTTTATGCGCAAAAGTGCAAAAAAACGCTTAAAAATCCTTAAAATCGCAACTTTACACGTAATTTCTTGCATATGACTATGATTTTCATTTCTAACCACTTCAACACAATAATATATAGGAAAAAGTGTTGTGTGCCAAGTTTCGTGCAAAACAAACCAAGTTTGAGCTACTTTATGGACAAAAGTGCAAAAAACGCTTAAAAAACCTTAAAATCACAACCTAACATGTAATTTCTAGCATATGACTATGAATTTCATTTCTAAACACTTCAACACAATAATATATACCAAAAAGTGTTGTGTGCCAAGTTTCGAGAAAAAGAAACCAAGTTTGAGCTTCTTTATTCGCAAAAGTGCCCAAAATGCTAAAAAAACCCTTAAAATCGCAACTTAACACGTAATTTCTACTATATGACTTTGATTTTTAATTAAAACCACTTCAACATAATAATATATACCAAATAGTGTTGTGTACCAAGTTTCGTGCAAAACAAACCAAGTTTGAACTATTTTATGCGCAAAGGTGCCAAAAATGGTAAAAAAACCCTTAAAATCGCAACTTAACACGTAATTTCTAGCATATAACTATGAATTTAAATTCTAACCACTTCAACACAATAATATATACCAAAAAGTGTTGTGTGCCAAGTTTCGTGCAAAACAAACCAAGTTTGAGCTACTTTATGCGCAAAGGTGCGAAAAATGCTAAAAAATCCTTAAAATCGCAACTTAACATGTAATTTATAGTATATAACTATGATTATCAATTCTAACCACTTCAACACAAAAGTATATACCAAATAGTGTTGTGTGCCAAGGTTCATGCAAAACAAACCAAGTTTAAGTTACTTTATGCGCAAAAGTGCAAAAAACGCTTAAAAATCCTTAAAATCGCAACTTTACACGTAATTTCTTTCATATGACTATGATTTTAGTTTCTAACCACTTCAACACAATAATATATAGCAAAAAGTGTTGTGTGCCAAGTTTCGTGCAAAACAAACCAATTTTGAGCTACTTTATCGGCAAAAGAGCAAAAAACGCTTAAAAACCCTTTAAATCACAACCTAACATGTAATTTCTAGCATATGACTATGAATTTCATTTCTAACCACTTCAACACAATAATATATACCAAAAAGTGTTGTGTGCCAAGTTTCGAGAAAAAGAAACCAAGTTGGAGATTCTTTATTCGCAAAAGTGCCCAAAATGCTAAAAAACCCTTAAAATCGCAACTTAACACGTAATTTCTACTATATGACTTTCATTTTCAATTAAAACTACTTTAACACAATAATATATGCCAACTAGTGTTGTACGCCAAGGTTCTTGCAAAACAAATCAAGTTTAAGTTACTTGTGCGCAAAAGTGCAAAAAACGCTTAAAAATCCTTTAAATCGCAACTTAACACGTAATTTCTAGCATATGACTATCATTTTCAATTCTAACCACCTCAACACAATAATATATACCAAATAGTGTTCTGTGCCATGTTTCGTGCAAAACAAACCAAGTTTGAGCTACTTTATGTGCAAAAGTGCCAAAAACGCTTAAAAACCCGTTAAATCGCAATTTAACACGTTATTTCTAGCATATGACTATGATTTTCAATTCTAACCAATTCAACACAATAATTTATACCAAATAGTGTTCTGTGCCATGTTTCGTGCAAAACAAACCAAGTTTGAGCTACTTTCTGCGCAAATGTGCAAAAAACGCTTAAAACCCCATAAAATCGCAAACTAACACGTAATTTCTAGCATATGACTATGATTTTAATTTCTAACCACTTATACACAATAATATATACCAAAAAGTGTTTTGTGCCATGTTTCGTGCAAAACAAACCAAGTTTGAGCTACTTAATGCGCAAAAGTGTCAAAAATGCAAAAAAAACCCTTAAAATCGCAACATAACACGTAATTTCTATTATATGACTTTGATTTTCAAGTAAAACCACTTCAACACAATAATTTATACAAAATAGTGTTGGTGTGCCAAGTTTCGTGCAAAACAAACGAAGTTTAAGCTACTTTATGCGCAAAAGTGCAAAAAACGCTTAAAAACCCTTAAAATCGCAACCTAACACTTAATTTTTAGCATATGACTATGATTTTCAATTCTAACAACTTAAACACAATAATATATACCAAAAAGTGTTGTGTGCCAAGTTTCGTGCAAAACAAACTAAGTTTGAGATACTTTATGCGCAAAGGTGCCAAAAATGCTAAAAAAATCCTTAAAATCGCAACTTAACACGTAATTTCTAGTACATAACTATGATTTTCAATTCTAACCACATCAACACAAAAGTATATACCAAATAGTGTTGTGCGCCAAGGTTCTTGCAAAACAAACCAAGTTTAAGTTACTTTATGCGCAAAAGTGCAAAAACCGCTTAAAAATCCTTAAAATCGCAACTTAATACGTAATTTCTTGCATGTGTCTATGATTTTCATTTCTAACCACTTCAACACAATATTATATAGCAAAAAGTGTTGTGTGCCAAGTTTCGTGCAAAACAAACCAACTTTTAGATACTTTAAGGGCAAAAGTGCAAAAAAACGGTTAAAAACTCTTAAAATCGCAACCTAACATGTAATTTCTAGCATATGAGTATGAATTTCAATTCTAACCACTTCAACACAATAATATATACCAAAAAGTGTTGTGTGCCAAGTTTCCAGAAAAACAAACCAAGTTTGAGCTTCTTTATTCGCAAAAGTGCCAAAAATGCTAAAAAACCCTTAAAATCGCAACTTAACACGTAATTTCTAGTATATGACTTTGATTTTCAATTAAAACCACTTCAACACAATAATGTATACAAAATAGTGTTGTGTGCCAAGTTTCGTGCAAAACAAACCAAGTTTGAGCTACTTTATGCGCAAAAGTGCAAAAAAACGCTTAAAAACCCTTAAAATCTCAACCTAACACGTAATTTTTAGCATATGACTATGATTTTAAATTCTAACCACTTAAACACAATAATATATACCAAAAAGTGTTGTATGCCATGTTTCGTGCAAAACAAACCAAGTTTGAGCTACTTTATGCGCAAAGGTGCCAAAAATGCTAAAAAAAATCCTTAAAATCGCAACTTAACATGTAATTTCTAGTATATAACTATGATTTTCAATTCTAACCACTTCAACACAAAAGTATAAACCAAATAGTGTTGTGTGCCAAGGTTCATGCAAAACAAACCAAGTTTAAATTACTTTATGCGCAAAAGTGCAAAAAACGCTTAAAAATCCTTAAAATCGCAACTTTACACGTAATTTCTTGCATATGACTATGATTTTCATTTCTAACCACTTCAACACAATAATATATCCAAAAAAGTGTTGTGCGGCAAGTTTCGAGCAAAATAAACCAAATTTGAGCTACTTTATTCGAAAAAGTGCCAAAAATGCTTAAAAAACCCTTGAAATCGCAACTTAACACGTAATTTCTAGCATATGGATATCATTTTCAATTCTAACCACCTCAACACAATAATATATACCAAATAGTGTTCTGTGCCATGTTTCGTGCAAAACAAACCAAGTTTGAGCTACTTTATGCGCAAAAGTGTCAAAAAACGCTTAAAAACCCATTAAATCGCAATTTAACACGTAATTTCTAGCATATGACTATGATTTTCAATTCTAACCAATTCAACACAATAATTTATACCAAATAGTGTTCTGTGCCATGTTTCGTGCAAAACAAACCAAGTTTGAGCTACTTTATGCGCAAAAGTGCGAAAAACGCTTAAAAACCCTTAAAATCGCAACCTAACACGCAATTTCTTACATATATACCAAAAAGTGTTGTGTGCCATGTTTCGTGCAAAACAAACCAAGTTTGAGCTACTTAATGCGCAAAAGTGTCAAAAATGCAAAAAAACCCTTAAAATCGCAACTTAACACGTAATTTCTAGTATATAACTATGATTTTCAATTCTAACCACTTCAACACAAAAGTATATACCAAATAGTGTTGTGTGCCAAGGTTCGTGCAAAACAAACCAAGTTTAAGTTACTTTATGCGCAAAAGTGCAAAAAAACGCTTAAAAATCCTTAAAATCGCAACTAAACACGTAATTTCTTGCATATGACTATGATTTTCATTTCTAACCACTTCAACACAATAATATATAGCAAAACGTGTTGTGTGCCAAGTTTCGTGCAAAACAAACCAAGTTTGAGCTACTTTATGTGCAAAAGTGCAAAAAACGCTAAAAAAACCCTTAAAATCGCAACTTAACACGTAATTTCTACTATATGACTTTGATTTTCAATTAAAACCACTTCAACACAATAATATATACCAAATAGTTTTTGTGTGCCAAGTTTCGCGCAAAACAAACCAAGTTTGAGCTACTTTATGCGCAAAGGTGCCAAAAATGCTAAAAAAAACCCTTAAAATCGCAACTTAACACGTAATTTCTAGCATATGACTATGAATTTCAATTCTAACCACTTCAACACAATAATATATACCAAAAAGTGTTGTGTGGCAAGTTTCGAGCAAAATAAACCAAATTTGAGCTACTTTATTCAAAAAAGTGCCAAAAATGCTTAAAAACCCTTGAAATCGCAACTTAACACGTAATTTCTAGCATATGACTATGAATTTCAATCCTAACCACTTCAACACAATAATATATACCAAAAAGTGTTGTGTGGCAAGTTTCGAGCAAAATAAACCAAATTTGAGTTACTTTATTCAAAAAAGTGCCAAAAATGCTTAAAAACCCTTGAAATCGCAACTTAACACGTAATTTCTTGAATATGACTATCATTTTCAATTCTAACCACCTCAATACAATAATATATACAAAATAGTGTTCTGTGCCATGTTTCGTGCAAAACAAACCAAGTTTGAGCTACTTTATGCGCAAAAGTGCAAAAAATGCTTAAAAACTATTAAAATCGCAACTCAACACGTAATTTCTAGCATATGACTATCATTTTCAATTCTAACCACCTCAATACAATAATATATACCAAATAGTATTCTGTGCCATGTTTCGTGCAAAACAAGCCAAGTTTGAGCTACTTTATTCGAAAAAGTGCCAAAAATGCTTAAAAACCATAAAATCGCAACTTAACACGTAATTTGTTGAATATGAATATGATTTTCAATTCTAACCACTTCAACACCATAATATATATACCAAAGAGTGTTGTGTGCCAAGTTTCGAGCAAAACAAGCCAAGTTTGAGCTACTTTATTCGAAAAAAGTGCCAAAAATGCTCAAAAACCCTTAAAATCGCAACTTAATACGTAATTTCTTGAATATGAATATGATTTTCATTTCTAACCACTTCAACACCATAATATATATACCAAAAAGTATTGTGTGCCATGTTTCGAGCAAAACAAGCCAAGTTTGAGCTACTTTATTCGAAAAAGTGCCAAAAATGCTTAAAAACCCTTAAAATCGCAACTTAACACGTAATTTCTAGCATATGACTTTCATTTTCAATTCTAACCACCTCAATACAATAATATATTCCAAATAGTGTTCTGTGCCATGTTTCGTGCAAAACAAACCAAGTTTGAGCTACTTTATGCGCAAAAGTGCAAAAAACGCTTAAAAAACCCATTAAATCGCAATTTAACACGTAATTTCTAGCATATGACTATGATTTTCAATTCTAACTACTTCAACACCACAATATATATACCAATAAGTGTTGTGTGCCAAGTTTCGAGCAAAACAAACCAAGTTTGAGCTACTTTATTCGAAAAAGTGCCAAAAATGCTTAAAAAACCCTTAAAATCGCAACTTAACACGTAATTTCTAGCATATGACAATCCTTTTCAATTCTAACCACCTCAACACAATAATATATACCAAATAGTGTTCTGTGCCATGTTTCGTGCAGAACAAACCAAGTTTGAGCTACTTTATGCGCAAAAGTTCAAAAGACGCTTAAAAACCCATTAAATCGCAATTTAACACGTAATTTCTAGCATATGACTATGATTTTCAATTCTAACCATTTAAACATAATAATATATACCAAAAAGTGTTGTGTGCAGAGTTTAGTGCAAAACAAACCAAGTTTGAGCTACTTTATGCGCAAAGGTGCCAAAAATGCTAAAAAAAACCCTTAAAATCGCAACTTAACACGTAATTTCTAGCATATGACTATGAATTTCAATTCTAACCACATCAACACAATAATATATACCAAAAAGTGTTGTGTGGCAAGTTTTGAGCAAAATAAACCAAATTTGAGCTACTTTATTCGAAAAAGTGCCAAAAATGCTTAAAAACCCTTGAAATCGCAACTTAACACGTAATTTCTAGCATATGACTATCATATTCAATTCTAACCACCTCAACACAATAATATATACCAAATAGTGTTCTGTGCCATGTTCCGTGCAAAACAAACCAAGTTTGAGCTACTTTATGCGCAAAAGAGCCAAAAACGCTTAAAAACCCGTTAAAATCGCAATTTAACACGTAATTTCTAGCATATGACTATGATTTTCAATTCTAACCAATTCAACACAATAATTTATACCAAATAGTGTTCTGTGCCATGTTTCATGCAAAACAAACCAAGTTTGAGCTACTTTATGCGCAAAAGTGCAAACAACGCTTAAAAACCCTTAAAATCGCAACCTAACACGTAATTTCTAGCATTTGACTATGATTTTAATTTCTAACCACTTAAACACCATAATATATACCAAAAAGTGTTGTGTGCCACGTTTCGTGCAAAACAAACCAAGTTTGAGCTACTTAATGCGCTAAAGTGTCAAAAATGCAAAAAAAACCCTTAAAATCGCAACATAATACGTAATTTCTAGTATATGACTTTGATTTTTATTTAAAACCACTTCAACACAATAATTTATACAAAATAGTGTTGTGTGCCAAGTTTCGTGCAAAACAAACCAAGTTTGAGCTACTTTATGCGCAAAACTGCAAAAAAACGCTTAAAAACCCTTAAAATCGCAACCTAACACGTAATTTTTAGCATATGACTATGATTTTCAATTCTAACCACTTAAACACAATAATATATACCAAAAAGTGTTGTGTGCCAAGTTTCGTGCAAAACAAACCAAGTTTGAGCTACTTTATGCGCAAAAGTGCAAAAAACGCTAAAAAACCCTTAAAATCTCAACCTAACACGTAATTTTTAGCATATGACTATGATTTTCAATTCTAACCACTTAAACACAATAATATATACCAAAAAGTGTTGTATGCCAAGTTTCGTGCAAAACAAACCAAGTTTGAGCTACTTTATGCGCAAAGGTGCCAAAAATGCTAAAAAAATCCTTAAAATCGCAACTTAACATGTAATTTCTAGCATATGACTATCATATTCAATTCTAACCACCTCAACACAATAATATATACCAAATAGTGTTCTGTGCCATGTTCCGTGCAAAACAAACCAAGTTTGAGCTACTTTATGCGCAAAAGTGTCAAAAACGCTTAAAAACCCATTAAATCGCAATTTAACACGTAATTTCTAGCATATGACTATGATTTTCAATTCTAACCAATTCAACACAATAATTTATACCAAATAGTGTTCTGTGCCATGTTTCGTGCAAAACAAACCAAGTTTGAGCTACTTTATGCGCAAAAGTGCAAAAAACGTTTAAAAACCCTTAAAATCGCAACCTAACACGCAATTTCTTACATATGACTATGATTTTAATTTCTAACCACTTAACCACAATAATATATACCAAAAAGTGTTGTGTGCCATGTTTCGTGCAAAACAAACCAAGTTTGAGCTACTTAATGCGCAAAAGTGTCAAAAATGCAAAAAAAACCCTTAAAATCGCAACTTAACACGTAATTTCTAGTATATAACTATGATTTTCAATTCTAACCACTTCAACGCAAAAGTATATACCAAATAGTGTTGTGTGCCAAGGTTCGTGCAAAACAAACCAAGTTTAAGTTACTTTATGCGCAAAAGTGCAAAAAACGCTTAAAAATCCTTAAAATCGCAACTAAACACGTAATTTCTTGCATATGACTATGATTTTCATTTCTAACCACTTCAACACAATAATATATAGCAAAACGTGTTGTGTGCCAAGTTTCGTGCAAAACAAACCAAGTTTGAGCTACTTTATGTGCAAAAGTGCAAAAAAAACGCTAAAAAAACCCTTAAAATCGCAACTTAACCACGTAATTTCTACTATATGACTTTGATTTTCAATTAAAACCACTTCAACACAATAATATATACCAAATAGTTTTGTGTGCCAAGTTTCGCGCAAAACAAACCAAGTTTGAGCTACTTTATGCGCAAAGGTGCCAAAAATGATAAAAAAAAACCCTTAAAATCGCAACTTAACACGTAATTTCTAGCATATGACTATGAATTTCAATTCTAACCACTTCAACACAATAATATATACCAAAAAGTGTTGTGTGGCAAGTTTCGAGCAAAATAAACCAAATTTGAGCTACTTTATTCAAAAAAGTGCCAAAAATGCTTAAAAACCCTTGAAATCGCAACTTAACACGTAATTTCTAGCATATGACTATGAATTTCAATCCTAACCACCTCAACACAATAATATATACCAAAAAGTGTTGTGTGGCAAGTTTCGAGCAAAACAAATTTGAGTTACTTTATTCAAAAAAGTGCCAAAAATGCTTAAAAAACCCTTGAAATCGCAACTTAACACGTAATTTCTTGAATATGACTATCATTTTCAATTCTAACCACCTCAATACAATAATATATACAAAATAGTGTTCTGTGCCATGTTTCGTGCAAAACAAACCAAGTTTGAGCTACTTTATGCGCAAAAGTGCAAAAAATGCTTAAAAACTATTAAAATCGCAACTCAACACGTAATTTCTAGCATATGACTATCATTTTCAATTCTAACCACCTCAATACAATAATATATACCAAATAGTATTCTGTGCCATGTTTCGTGCAAAACAAGCCAAGTTTGAGCTACTTTATTCGAAAAAGTGCCAAAAATGCTTAAAAACCATAAAATCGCAACTTAACACGTAATTTGTTGAATATGAATATGATTTTCAATTCTAACCACTTCAACACCATAATATATATACCAAAGAGTGTTGTGTGCCAAGTTTCGAGCAAAACAAGCCAAGTTTGAGCTACTTTATTCGAAAAAGTGCCAAAAATGCTCAAAAACCCTTAAAATCGCAACTTAATACGTAATTTCTTGAATATGAATATGATTTTCATTTCTAACCACTTCAACACCATAATATATATACCAAAAAGTATTGTGTGCCATGTTTCGAGCAAAACAAGCCAAGTTTGAGCTACTTTATTCGAAAAAGTGCCAAAAATGCTTAAAAACCCTTAAAATCGCAACTTAACACGTAATTTCTAGCATATGACTTTCATTTTCAATTCTAACCACCTCAATACAATAATATATACCAAATAGTGTTCTGTGCCATGTTTCGTGCAAAACAAACCAAGTTTGAGCTACTTTATGCGCAAAAGTGCAAAAAACGCTTAAAAAACCCATTAAATCGCAATTTAACACGTAATTTCTAGCATATGACTATGATTTTCAATTCTAACTACTTCAACACCACAATATATATACCAATAAGTGTTGTGTGCCAAGTTTCGAGCAAAACAAACCAAGTTTGAGCTACTTTATTCGAAAAAGTGCCAAAAATGCTTAAAAACCCTTAAAATCGCAACTTAACACGTAATTTCTAGCATATGACAATCCTTTTCAATTCTAACCACCTCAACACAATAATATATACCAAATAGTGTTCTGTGCCATGTTTCGTGCAGAACAAACCAAGTTTGAGCTACTTTATGCGCAAAAAGTTCAAAAGACGCTTAAAAACCCATTAAATCGCAATTTAACACGTAATTTCTAGCATATGACTATGATTTTCAATTCTAACCATTTAAACATAATAATATATACCAAAAAGTGTTGTGTGCAGAGTTTCGTGCAAAACAAACCAAGTTTGAGCTACTTTATGCGCAAAGGTGCCAAAAATGCTAAAAAAACCCTTAAAATCGCAACTTAACACGTAATTTCTAGCATATGACTATGAATTTCAATTCTAACCACATCAACACAATAATATATACCAAAAAGTGTTGTGTGGCAAGTTTTGAGCAAAATAAACCAAATTTGAGCTACTTTATTCGAAAAAAGTGCCAAAAATGCTTAAAAACCCTTGAAATCGCAACTTAACACGTAATTTCTAGCATATGACTATCATATTCAATTCTAACCACCTCAACACAATAATATATACCAAATAGTGTTCTGTGCCATGTTCCGTGCAAAACAAACCAAGTTTGAGCTACTTTATGCGCAAAAGAGCCAAAAACGCTTAAAAACCCGTTAAATCGCAATTTAACACGTAATTTCTAGCATATGACTATGATTTTCAATTCTAACCAATTCAACACAATAATTTATACCAAATAGTGTTCTGTGCCATGTTTCATGCAAAACAAACCAAGTTTGAGCTACTTTATGCGCAAAAGTGCAAACAACGCTTAAAAACCCTTAAAATCGCAACCTAACACGTAATTTCTAGCATTTGACTATGATTTTAATTTCTAACCACTTAAACACAATAATATATACCAAAAAGTGTTGTGTGCCACGTTTCGTGCAAAACAAACCAAGTTTAAGCTACTTAATGCGCTAAAGTGTCAAAAATGCAAAAAAAACCCTTAAAATCGCAACATAATACGTAATTTCTAGTATATGACTTTGATTTTTATTTAAAACCACTTCAACACAATAATTTATACAAAATAGTGTTGTGTGCCAAGTTTCGTGCAAAACAAACCAAGTTTGAGCTACTTTATGCGCAAAACTGCAAAAAAACGCTTAAAAAACCCTTAAAATCGCAACCTAACACGTAATTTTTAGCATATGACTATGATTTTCAATTCTAACCACTTAAACACAATAATATATACCAAAAAGTGTTGTGTGCCAAGTTTCGTGCAAAACAAACCAAGTTTGAGCTACTTTATGCGCAAAAGTGCAAAAAAACGCTTAAAAACCCTTAAAATCTCAACCTAACACGTAATTTTTAGCATATGACTATGATTTTCAATTCTAACCACTTAAACACAATAATATATACCAAAAAGTGTTGTATGCCAAGTTTCGTGCAAAACAAACCAAGTTTGAGCTACTTTATGCGCAAAGGTGCCAAAAATGCTAAAAAAATCCTTAAAATCGCAACTTAACATGTAATTTCTAGCATATGACTATCATATTCAATTCTAACCACCTCAACACAATAATATATACCAAATAGTGTTCTGTGCCATGTTCCGTGCAAAACAAACCAAGTTTGAGCTACTTTATGCGCAAAAGTGTCAAAAACGCTTAAAAACCCATTAAATCGCAATTTAACACGTATTTTCTAGCATATGACTATGATTTTCAATTCTAACCAATTCAACACAATAATTTATACCAAATAGTGTTCTGTGCCATGTTTCGTGCAAAACAAACCAAGTTTGAGCTACTTTATGCGCAAAAGTGCAAAAAAACGCTTAAAAACCCTTAAAATCGCAACCTAACACGCAATTTCTTACATATGACTATGATTTTAATTTCTAACCACTTAACCACAATAATATATACCAAAAAGTGTTGTGTGCCATGTTTCGTGCAAAACAAACCAAGTTTGAGCTACTTAATGCGCAAAAGTGTCAAAAATGCAAAAAAACCCTTAAAATCGCAACTTAACACGTAATTTCTAGTATATAACTATGATTTTCAATTCTAACCACTTCAACGCAAAAGTATATACCAAATAGTGTTGTGTGCCAAGGTTCGTGCAAAACAAACCAAGTTTAAGTTACTTTATGCGCAAAAGTGCAAAAAACGCTTAAAAATCCTTAAAATCGCAACTAAACACGTAATTTCTTGCATATGACTATGATTTTCATTTCTAACCACTTCAACACAATAATATATAGCAAAACGTGTTGTGTGCCAAGTTTCGTGCAAAACAAACCAAGTTTGAGCTACTTTATGTGCAAAAGTGCAAAAAACGCTAAAAAACCCTTAAAATCGCAACTTAACACGTAATTTCTACTATATGACTTTGATTTTCAATTAAAACCACTTCAACACAATAATATATACCAAATAGTTTTGTGTGCCAAGTTTCGCGCAAAACAAACCAAGTTTGAGCTACTTTATGCGCAAAGGTGCCAAAAATAATAAAAAAAAACCCTTAAAATCGCAACTTAACACGTAATTTCTAGCATATGACTATAAATTTCAATTCTAACCACTTCAACACAATAATATATACCAAAAAGTGTTGTGTGGCAAGTTTCGAGCAAAATAAACCAAATTTGAGCTACTTTATTCAAAAAAGTGCCAAAAATGCTTAAAAACCCTTGAAATCGCAACTTAACACGTAATTTCTAGCATATGACTATGAATTTCAATCCTAACCACCTCAACACAATAATATATACCAAAAAGTGTTGTGTGGCAAGTTTCGAGCAAAATAAACCAAATTTGAGTTACTTTATTCAAAAAAGTGCCAAAAATGCTTAAAAACCCTTGAAATCGCAACTTAACACGTAATTTCTTGAATATGACTATCATTTTCAATTCTAACCACCTCAATACAATAATATATACAAAATTGTGTTCTGTGCCATGTTTCGTGCAAAACAAACCAAGTTTGAGCTACTTTATGCGCAAAAGTGCAAAAAATGCTTAAAAACTATTAAAATCGCAACTCAACACGTAATTTCTAGCATATGACTATCATTTTCAATTCTAACCACCTGAATACAATAATATATACCAAATAGTATTCTATGCCATGTTTCGTGCAAAACAAGCCAAGTTTGAGCTACTTTATTCGAAAAAGTGCCAAAAATGCTTAAAAACCCTTAAAATCGCAACTTAACACGTAATATGTTGAATATGAATATGATTTTCAATTCTAACCACTTCAACACCATAATATATATACCAAAGAGTGTTGTGTGCCAAGTTTCGAGCAAAACAAGCCAAGTTTAAGCTACTTTATTCGAAAAAGTGCCAAAAATGCTCAAAAACCCTTAAAATCGCAACTTAATACGTAATTTCTTGAATATGAATATGATTTTCATTTCTAACCACTTCAACACCATAATATATATACCAAAATGTATTGTGTGCCATGTTTCGAGCAAAACAAGCCAAGTTTGAGCTACTTTATTCGAAAAAGTGCCAAAAATGCTTAAAAACCCTTAAAATCGCAACTTGACACGTAATTTCTAGCATATGACTTTCATTTTCAATTCTAACCACCTCAATACAATAATATATACCAAATAGTGTTCTGTGCCATGTTTCGTGCAAAACAAACCAAGTTTGAGCTACTTTATGCGCAAAAGTGCAAAAAAACGCTTAAAAAACCCATTAAATCGCAATTTAACACGTAATTTCTAGCATATGACTATGATTTTCAATTCTAACTACTTCAACACCACAATATATATACCAATAAGTGTTGTGTGCCAAGTTTCGAGCAAAACAAACCAAGTTTGAGCTACTTTATTCGAAAAAGTGCCAAAAATGCTTAAAAACCCTTAAAATCGCAACTTAACACGTAATTTCTAGCATATGACTATCCTTTTCAATTCTAACCACCTCAACACAATAATATATACCAAATAGTGTTCTGTGCCATGTTTCGTGCAGAACAAACCAAGTTTGAGCTACTTTATGCGCAAAAGTTCAAAAGACGCTTAAAAACCCATTAAATCGCAATTTAACACGTAATTTCTAGCATATGACTATGATTTTCAATTCTAACCATTTAAACACAATAATATATACCAAAAAGTGTTGTGTGCAGAGTTTCGTGCAAAACAAACCAAGTTTGAGCTACTTTATGCGCAAAGGTGCCAAAAATGCTAAAAAAACCCTTAAAATCGCACTTTAACACGTAATTTCTAGCATATGACTATGAATTTCAATTCTAACCACATCAACACAATAATATATACCAAAAAGTGTTGTGTGGCAAGTTTTGAGCAAAATAAACCAAATTTGAGCTACTTTATTCGAAAAAGTGCCAAAAATGTTTAAAAACCCTTGAAATCGCAACTTAACACGTAATTTCTAGCATATGACTATCATATTCAATTCTAACCACCTCAACACAATAATATATACCAAATAGTGTTCTGTGCCATGTTCCGTGCAAAACAAACCAAGTTTGAGCTACTTTATGCGCAAAAGAGCCAAAAACGCTTAAAAAACCCGTTAAATCGCAATTTAACACGTAATTTCTAGCATATGACTATGATTTTCAATTCTAACCAATTCAACACAATAATTTATACCAAATAGTGTTCTGTGCCATGTTTCATGCAAAACAAACCAAGTTTGAGCTACTTTATGCGCAAAAGTGCAAACAACGCTTAAAAACCCTTAAAATCGCAACCTAACACGTAATTTCTAGCATTTGACTATGATTTTAATTTCTAACCACTTAAACACAATAATATATACCAAAAAGTGTTGTGTGCCACGTTTCGTGCAAAACAAACCAAGTTTGAGCTACTTAATGCGCTAAAGTGTAAAAAATGCAAAAAAACCCTTAAAATCGCAACATAATACGTAATTTCTAGTATATGACTTTGATTTTTATTTAAAACCACTTCAACACAATAATTTATACAAAATAGTGTTGTGTGCCAAGTTTCGTGCAAAACAAACCAAGTTTGAGCTACTTTATGCGCAAAACTGCAAAAAAACGCTTAAAAACCCTTAAAATCGCAACCTAACACGTAATTTTTAGCATATGACTATGATTTTCAATTCTAACCACTTAAACACAATAATATATACCAAAAAGTGTTGTGTGCCAAGTTTCGTGCAAAACAAACCAAGTTTGAGCTACTTTATGCGCAAAGGTGCCAAAAATGCTAAAAAAATCCTTAAAATCGCAACTTAACACGTAATTTCTAGTATATAACTATGATTTTCAATTCTAACCACTTCAACACAAAAGTATATACCAAAAAGTGTTGCGTGCCAAGGTTCGTGCAAAACAAACCAAGTTTAAGTTACTTTATGCGCAAAAGTGCAAAAAAACGCTTAAAAATCCTTAAAATCGCAACTAAACACGTAATTTGTTGCATATGACTATGATTTTCATTTCTGACCACTTCAACACAATAATATATAGCAAAACGTGTTGTGTGCCAAATTTCGTGCAAAACAAACCAAGTTTGAGTTACTTTATACGCAAAAGTGCAAAAACCGCTTAAAAACCCTTAAAATCGCAACTTAACACGTAATTACTACTATATGACTTTGATTTTCAATTAAAACCACTTCAACACAATAATATATACCAAATAGTTTTGTGTGCCAAGTTTCGTGCAAAACAAACCAAGTTTAAGTTACTTTATGCGCAAAAGTGCAAAAAACGCTTAAAAATCCTTAAAATCGCAACTAAACACGTAATTTCTTGCATATGACTATGATTTTCATTTCTAACCACTTCAACACAATAATATATAGCAAAACGTGTTGTGTGTCAAGTTTCGTGCAAAACAAACCAAGTTTGAGCTACTTTATGTGCAAAAGTGCAAAAAACGCTAAAAAACCCTTAAAATCACAACTTAACACGTAATTTCTACTATATGACTTTGATTTTCAATTAAAACCACTTCAACACAATAATATATACCAAATAGTTTTGTGTGCCAAGTTTCGCGCAAAACAAACCAAGTTTGAGCTACTTTATGCGCAAAGGTGCCAAAAATGATAAAAAAAACCCTTAAAATCGCAACTTAACACGTAATTTCTAGCATATGACTATGAATTTCAATTCTAACCACTTCAACACAATAATATATACCAAAAAGTGTTGTGTGGCAAGTTTCGAGCAAAATAAACCAAATTTGAGCTACTTTATTCAAAAAAGTGCCAAAAATGCTTAAAAACCCTTGAAATCGCAACTTAACACGTAATTTCTAGCATATGACTATGAATTTCAATCCTAACCACCTCAACACAATAATATATACCAAAAAGTGTTGTGTGGCAAGTTTCGAGCAAAATAAACCAAATTTGAGTTACTTTATTCAAAAAAGTGCCAAAAATGCTTAAAAACCCTTGAAATCGCAACTTAACACGTAATTTCTTGAATATGACTATCATTTTCAATTCTAACCACCTCAATACAATAATATATACAAAATTGTGTTCTGTGCCATGTTTCGTGCAAAACAAACCAAGTTTGAGCTACTTTATGCGCAAAAGTGCAAAAAATGCTTAAAAACTATTAAAATCGCAACTCAACACGTAATTTCTAGCATATGACTATCATTTTCAATTCTAACCACCTGAATACAATAATATATACCAAATAGTATTCTATGCCATGTTTCGTGCAAAACAAGCCAAGTTTGAGCTACTTTATTCGAAAAAGTGCCAAAAATGCTTAAAAACCCTTAAAATCGCAACTTAACACGTAATATGTTGAATATGAATATGATTTTCAATTCTAACCACTTCAACACCATAATATATATACCAAAGAGTGTTGTGTGCCAAGTTTCGAGCAAAACAAGCCAAGTTTAAGCTACTTTATTCGAAAAAGTGCCAAAAATGCTCAAAAACCCTTAAAATCGCAACTTAATACGTAATTTCTTGAATATGAATATGATTTTCATTTCTAACCACTTCAACACCATAATATATATACCAAAATGTATTGTGTGCCATGTTTCGAGCAAAACAAGCCAAGTTTGAGCTACTTTATTCGAAAAAGTGCCAAAAATGCTTAAAAACCCTTAAAATCGCAACTTAACACGTAATTTCTAGCATATGACTTTCATTTTCAATTCTAACCACCTCAATACAATAATATATACCAAATAGTGTTCTGTGCCACGTTTCGTGCAAAACAAACCAAGTTTGAGCTACTTTATGCGCAAAAGTGCAAAAAACGCTTAAAAACCCATTAAATCGCAATTTAACACGTAATTTCTAGCATATGACTATGATTTTCAATTCTAACTACTTCAACACCACAATATATATACCAATAAGTGTTGTGTGCCAAGTTTCGAGCAAAACAAACCAAGTTTGAGCTACTTTATTCGAAAAAGTGCCAAAAATGCTTAAAAACCCTTAAAATCGCAACTTAACACGTAATTTCTAGCATATGACTATCCTTTTCAATTCTAACCACCTCAACACAATAATATATACCAAATAGTGTTCTGTGCCATGTTTCGTGCAGAACAAACCAAGTTTGAGCTACTTTATGCGCAAAAGTTCAAAAGACGCTTAAAAACCCATTAAATCGCAATTTAACACGTAATTTCTAGCATATGACTATGATTTTCAATTCTAACCATTTAAACACAATAATATATACCAAAAAGTGTTGTGTGCAGAGTTTCGTGCAAAACAAACCAAGTTTGAGCTACTTTATGCGCAAAGGTGCCAAAAATGCTAAAAAAACCCTTAAAATCGCACTTTAACACGTAATTTCTAGCATATGACTATGAATTTCAATTCTAACCACATCAACACAATAATATATACCAAAAAGTGTTGTGTGGCAAGTTTTGAGCAAAATAAACCAAATTTGAGCTACTTTATTCGAAAAAGTGCCAAAAATGTTTAAAAACCCTTGAAATCGCAACTTAACACGTAATTTCTAGCATATGACTATCATATTCAATTCTAACCACCTCAACACAATAATATATACCAAATAGTGTTCTGTGCCATGTTCCGTGCAAAACAAACCAAGTTTGAGCTACTTTATGCGCAAAAGAGCCAAAAACGCTTAAAAACCCGTTAAATCGCAATTTAACACGTAATTTCTAGCATATGACTATGATTTTCAATTCTAACCAATTCAACACAATAATTTATACCAAATAGTGTTCTGTGCCATGTTTCATGCAAAACAAACCAAGTTTGAGCTACTTTATGCGCAAAAGTGCAAACAACGCTTAAAAACCCTTAAAATCGCAACCTAACACGTAATTTCTAGCATTTGACTATGATTTTAATTTCTAACCACTTAAACACAATAATATATACCAAAAAGTGTTGTGTGCCACGTTTCGTGCAAAACAAACCAAGTTTGAGCTACTTAATGCGCTAAAGTGTAAAAAATGCAAAAAAAACCCTTAAAATCGCAACATAATACGTAATTTCTAGTATATGACTTTGATTTTTATTTAAAACCACTTCAACACAATAATTTATACAAAATAGTGTTGTGTGCCAAGTTTCGTGCAAAACAAACCAAGTTTGAGCTACTTTATGCGCAAAACTGCAAAAAACGCTTAAAAACCCTTAAAATCGCAACCTAACACGTAATTTTTAGCATATGACTATGATTTTCAATTCTAACCACTTAAACACAATAATATATACCAAAAAGTGTTGTGTGCCATGTTTCGTGCAAAACAAACCAAGTTTGAGCTACTTTATGCGCAAAGGTGCCAAAAATGCTAAAAAAATCCTTAAAATCGCAACTTAAACACGTAATTTCTAGTATATAACTATGATTTTCAATTCTAACCACTTCAACACAAAAGTATATACCAAAAAGTGTTGCGTGCCAAGGTTCGTGCAAAACAAACCAAGTTTAAGTTACTTTATGCGCAAAAGTGCAAAAAAACGCTTAAAAATCCTTAAAATCGCAACTAAACACGTAATTTGTTGCATATGACTATGATTTTCATTTCTGACCACTTCAACACAATAATATATAGCAAAACGTGTTGTGTGCCAAATTTCGTGCAAAACAAACCAAGTTTGAGTTACTTTATACGCAAAAGTGCAAAAACCGCTTAAAAACCCTTAAAATCGCAACTTAACACGTAATTACTACTATATGACTTTGATTTTCAATTAAAACCACTTCAACACAATAATATATACCAAATAGTTTTGTGTGCCAAGTTTCGTGCAAAACAAACCAAGTTTGAGCTACTTTATGCGCAAAGGTGCCAATAATGCTAAAAAAACCCTTAAAATCGCAACTTAACACGTAATTTCTAGCATATGACTATGAATTTCAATTCTAACCACTTCAACACAATAATATATACCAAAAAGTGTTGTATGGCAAGTTTCGAGCAAAATAAACCAAATTTAAGCTACTTTATTCGAAAAAGTGCCAAAAATGCTTAAAAACCCTTGAAATCGCAACTTAACACGTAATTTCTAGCATATGACTATCATTTTGAATTCGAACCACCTCAACACATTAATATATACCAAATAGTGTTCTGTGCCATGTTTCGTGCAAAACAAACCAAGTTTGAGCTACTTCTTGCGCAAAAGTGCCAAAAACGCTTAAAAACACGTTAAATCGCAATTTAACACGCAATTTCTAGCATATGACTATGCTTTTTAATTCTAACCAATTCAACACAATAATTTATACCAAATAGTGTTCTGTGCCATGTTTCGTGCAAAACAAACCAAGTTTGAGCTACTTTATGCGCAAAAGTGCAAAAAACGCTTAAAAACCCTTAAAATCGCAACCAAACACGTAATTTCTAGCATATGACTATGATTTTAATTTCTAACCACTTAAACACAATAATATATACCAAAAAGTGTTGTGTGCCATGTTTCGTGCAAAACAAACCAAGTTTGAGCTACTTAATGCGCAAAAGTGTCAAAAATGCAAAAAAAACCCTTAAAATCGCAACATAACACGTAATTTCTAGTATATGACTTTGATTTTCAATTAAAACCACTTCAACACAATAATGTATACAAAATAGTGTTGTGTGCCAAGTTTCGTGCAAAACAAACCAAGTTTAAGCTACTTTATGCGCAAAAGTGCAAAAAACGCTTAAAAACCCTAAAAATCGCAACCTAACACTTAATTTTTAGCATATGACTATGATTTTCAATTCTAACCACTTAAACACAATAATATATACCAAAAAGTGTTGTGTGCCAAGTTTCGTGCAAAACAAACTAAGTTTGAGCTACTTTATGCGCAAAGGTGCCAAAAATGCTAAAAAAATCCTTAAAATCGCAACTTAACACTTAATTTCTAGTATATAACTATGATTTTCAATTCTAACCACATCAACACAAAAGTATATACCAAATAGTGTTGTGCGCCAAGGTTCTTGCAAAACAAACCAAGTTTAAATTACTTTATGCGCAAAAGTGCAAAAAACGCTTAAAAATCCTTAAAATCGCAACTTTACACGTAATTTCTTGCATGTGACTATGATTTTCATTTCTAACCACTTCAACACAATATTATATAGCAAAAAGTGTTGTGTGCCAAGTTTCGTGCAAAACAAACCAACTTTTAGATACTTTAAGGGCAAAAGTGCAAAAAACGCTTAAAAACCCTTAAAATCGCAACAAAACACGTAATTTCTAGTATATGACTTTGATTTTCAATTAAAACCACTTCAACACAATAATGTGTACAAAATAGTGTTGTGTGCCAAGTTTCGTGCAAAACAAACCAAGTTTGAGCTACTTTATGCGCAAAAGTGCAAAAAACGCTTAAAAACCCTTAAAATCTCAACCTAACACGTAATTTTTAGCACATGACTATGATTTTCAATTCTAACCACTTAAACACAATAATATATACCAAAAAGTGTTGTATGCCAAGTTTCGTGCAAAACAAACCAAGTTTGAGCTACTTTATGCACAAAGGTGCCAAAAATGCTAAAAAAATCCTTAAAATCGCAACTTAACATGTAATTTCTAGTATATAACTATGATTTTCAATTCTAACCACTTCAACACAAAAGTATAAACCAAATAGTGTTGTGTGCCAAGGTTCATGCAAAACAAACCAAGTTTAAATTACTTTATGCGCAAAAGTGCAAAAAACGCTTAAAAATCCTTAAAATCGCAACTTTACACGTAATTTCTTGCATATGACTATGATTTTCATTTCTAACCACTTCAACACAATAATATATAGCAAAAAGTGTTGTGTGCCAAGTTTCGTGCAAAACAAACCAATTTTGAGCTACTTTATGGGCAAAAGTGCAAAAAACGCTTAAAAACCCTTTAAATCACAACCTAACATGTAATTTCTAGCATATGACTATGAATTTCATTTCTAACCACTTCAACACAATAATATATACCAAAAAGTGTTGTGTGCCAAGTTTCGAGAAAAAGAAACCAAGTTTGAGATTCTTTATTCGCAAAAGTGCCCAAAATGCTAAAAAACCCTTAAAATCGCAACTTAACACGTAATTTCTACTATATGACTTTGATTTTCAATTAAAACTACTTTAACACAATAATATATGCCAAATAGTGTTGTACGCCAAGGTTCTGGCAAAACAAATCAAGTTTAAGTTACTTGTGCGCAAAAGTGCAAAAAACGCTAAAAAATCCTTTTAATCGCAACTTAACACGTAATTTCTAGCATATGACTATCATTTTCAATTCTAACCACCTCAACACAATAATATATACCAAATAGTGTTCTGTGCCATGTTTCGTGCAAAACAAACCAAGTTTGAGCTACTTTCTGCGCAAAAGTGCAAAAAACGCTTAAAACCCCTTAAAATCGCAACCTAACACGTAATTTCTAGCATATGACTATGATTTTAATTTCTAAACACTTATACACAATAATATATACCAAAAAGTGTTTTGTGCCATGTTTCGTGCAAAACAAACCAAGTTTGAGCTACTTAATGCGCAAAAGTGTCAAAAATGCAAAAAAAAACCCTTAAAATCGCAACATAACACGTAATTTCTATTATATGACTTTGATTTTCAATTAAAACCACTTCAACACAATAATATATACCAAAAAGTGTTGTGTGCCAAGTTTCGTGCAAAACAAACCAAGTTTGAGCTACTTTATGCGCAAAGGTGCCAAAAATGCTAAAAAATCTTTAAAATCGCAACTTAACACGTAATTTCTACTATATGACTTTGATTTTCAATTAAAAACACTTCAACACAATAATATATGCCAATTAGTGTTGTGCGCCAAGGTTCTTGCAAAACAAACCAAGTTTAAGTTACTTTATGCGCAAAAGTGCAAAAAACGCTTAAAAATCCTTAAAATCGCAACTTAACACGTAATTTCTAGCATATGACTATCATTTTCAATTCTAACCACCTCAACACAATAATATATACCAAATAGTGTTATGTGCCATGTTTCGGGCAAAACAAACCAAGTTTGAGCTACTTTATGCGCAAAAGTTCCAAAAACGCTTAAAAACCCGTTAAATCGCAATTTAACACGTAATTTCTAGCATATGACTATGATTTTCAATTCTAACCAATTCAAGACAATAATTTATACCAAATAGTGTTCTGTGCCATGTTTCGTGCAAAGCAAACCAAGTTTGAGCTACTTTATGGGCAAAAGCGCAAAAAACGCTTAAAAACCCTTAAAATCGCAACCTAACACGTAATTTCTAGCATATGACTATGATTTTAATTTCTATCCACTTAAACACAATAATATATACCAAGAAGTGTTGTGTGCCAAGTTTCGTGCAAAACAAACCAAGTTTGAGCTACTTAATGCGCAAAAGTGTCAAAAATGCAAAAAAAAACCCTTAAAATCGCAACATAACACGTAATTTCTAGTATATGACTTTGATTTTTTATTAAAACCACTTCAACACAATAATGTATACAAAATAGTGTTGTGTGCCAAGTTTCGTGCAAAACAAACCAAGTTTGAGCTACTTTATGGGCAAAAGTGCAAAAAAACGGTTTAAAAACCCTTAAAATCACAACCTAACATGTAATTTCTAGCATATGACTATGAATTTCATTTCTAACCACTTCAACACAATAATATATACCAAAAAGTGTTGTATGCCAAGTTTCGAGAAAAAGAAACATAGTTTCAGCTTCTTTATTCGCAAAAGTGCCCAAAATGCTAAAAAAACCTTTAAAATCGCAACTTAACACGTAATTTCTACTATATGACTTTGATTTTAAATTAAATCCACTTCAACACAATAATATATACCAAATAGTGTTGTGTGCCAACTTTCGTGCAAAACAAACCAAGTTTGAGCTACTTTATGCGCAAAGGTGCCAAAAATGCTAAAAAAATCCTTAAAATCGCAACTTAACACGTAATTTCTAGTATATAACTATGATTTTCAATTCTGACCACTTCAACACAAAAGTATATACCAAATAGTGTTGTGCGCCAAGGTTCTTGCAAAACAAACCAAGTTTAAGTTACTTATGCGCAAAAGTGCAAAAAATGCTTAAAATCCTTAAAATCGCAACTTAACACGTAATTTCTTGCATGTGACTATGATTTTCATTTCTAACCACTTCAACACAATATTATATGGCAAAAAGTGTTGTGTGCCAAGTTTCCTGCAAAACAAACCAACTTTGAGATACTTTATGGGCAAAAAGTGCAAAAACGCTTAAAAACCCTTAAAATCGCAACCTAACATGTAATTTCTAGCATATGACTAACTATGAATTTCAATTCTAACCACTTCAATACAATAATATATACCAAAAAGTGTTGTGTGCCATGTTTCGAGAAAAACAAAAGAAGTTTGAGCTTCTTTATTCGCAAAAGTGCCAAAAATGTTAAAAAACCCTTAAAAACGCAACTTAACACGTAATTTCTAGTATATGACTTTGATTTTCAATTAAAACCACTTCAACACAATAATATATACCAAATAGTGTTGTGTGTCAAGTTTCGTGCAAAACAAACCAAGTTTGAGATACTTTATGCGCAAAAGTGCAAAAAACGCTTAAAACCCTTAAAATCGCAACATAACACGTAATTTCTAGTATATGACTTTGATTTCAATTAAAACCACTTCAACACAATAATGTCATACAAAATAGTGTTGTGTGCCAAGTTTCGTGCAAAACAAACCAAGTTTGAGCTACTTTATGCGCAAAAGTGCAAAAAACTCTTAAAAAACCCTTAAAATCGCAACCTACCACGTAATTTTTAGCATATGACTATGATTTTGCAATTCTAACCACTTAAACACAATAATACATACCAAAAAGGAGTTGTGTGCCAAGGTTTCGTGCAAAACAAAGCAAGTTTGAGCTACTTTATGGGCAAAAGTGCAAAAAACGCTTAAAAAACCCTTAAAATCACAACCTAGCATGTAATTTCTAGCATATGACTATGAATTTCATTTCTAACCACTTCAACACAATAATATATACCAAAAAGTGTTGTGTGCCAAGTTTCGAGAAAAACAAAACAAGTTTGAGCTTCTTTATTCGCAAAAGTGCCAAAAATGCTAAAAAACCCTTAAAATCGCAACTTAACACGTAATTTCTACTATATGACTTTGATTTTCAATTAAAACCACTTCAACACAATAATATATACCAAATAGTGTTGTGTGCCAAGTTTCGTGCAAAACAAACCAAATTTGAGATACTTTATGCGCAAAAGTGCAAAAAACGCTTAAAAACCCTTAAAATCGTAACATAACACGTAATTTCTAGTATATGACTTTGATTTTCAATTAAAACCACTTCAACACAATAATGTATACAAAATAGTGTTGTGTGCCAAGTTTACGTGCAAAACAAACCAAGTTTGAGCTACTTTATGCGCAAAAGTGCAAAAAACGCTTAAAAACCCTTAAAATCGCAACCTAACACGTAATTTTTAGCATATGACAATGATTTTCAATTCTAACCACTTAAACACAATAATATATACCAAAAAGTGTTGTGTGCCAAGTTTCGTGCAAAACAAACCAAGTTTGAGCTACTTTATGCGCAAAGGTGCCAAAAATGCTAAAAAATCCTTAAAATCGCAACTTAACATGTAATTTATAGTATATAACTATGATTTTCATTTCTAACCACTTCAACACAAATGTATATACCAAATAGTGTTGTGTGCCAAGGTTCATGCAAAACAAACCAAGTTTAAGTTACTTTATGCGCAAAAGTGCAAAAAAACGCTTAAAAATCCTTAAAAATCGCAACTTTACACGTAATTTCTTGCATATGACTATGATTTTCATTTCTAACCACTTCAACACAATAATATATAGCAAAAAGTGTTGTGTGCCAAGTTTCGTGCAAAACAAACCAAGTTTGAGCTACTTTATGGGCAAAAGTGCAAAAAACGCTTAAAAACCCTTAAAATCACGACCTAACATGTAATTTTCTAGATATGACTATGAATTTCATTTCTAACCACTTCAACACAATAATATATACCAAAAAGTGTTGTGTGCCAAGTTTCGAGAAAAAGAAACCAAGTTTGAGCTTCTTTATTCGGAAAAGTGCCCAAATGCTAAAAAAACCCTTAAAATCGCAACTTAACACGTAATTTCTACTATATGACTTTGATTTTCAATTAAAACCACTTTAACACAATAATATATGCCAAATAGTGTTGTACGCCAAGGTTCTTGCAAAACAAACCAAGTTTAAGTTACTTGTGCGCAAAAGTGCAAAAAAACGCTTAAAAATCCTTTAAATCGCAACTTAACACGTAATTTCTTGCATATGACTATCATTTTCAATTCTAACCACCTCAACACAATAATATATACCAAATAGTGTTCTGTGCCATGTTTCGTGCAAAACAAACCAAGTTTGAGCTACTTATGCGCAAAAGTGCCAAAAACGCTTAAAAACCCGTTAAACCGAAATTTAACACTTAATTTCCAGCATATGACTATGATTTTCAATTCTAACCAATTCAACACAATAATTTATACCAAATAGTGTTCTGTGCCATGTTTCGTGCAAAACAAACCAAGTATGAGCTACTTTATGCGCAAAAGTGGCAAAAAAAACGTTTAAAAAACCCTTAAAATCGCAACCTAACACGTAATTTCTAGCATATGACTATGATTTAATTTCTAACCACTTAAACACAATAATATATATCAAAAAGTGTTGTGTGCCATGTTTCGTGCAAAACAAACCAAGTTTGAGCTACTTAATGCGCAAAAGTGTCAAAAATGCAAAAAAAACCCTTAAAATCGCAACATAACACGTAATTTCTAGTATATGACTTTGATTTTAATTAAAACCACTTCAACACAATAATGTATACAAAATAGTGTTGTGTGCCAAGTTTCGTGCAAAACAAACCAAGTTTGAGCTACTTTATGCGCAAAAGTGCAAAAAAACGCTTAAAAACCCTTAAAATCGCAACCTAACACTTAATTTTTTAGCATATGACTAATGATTTTAAATTCTAACCACTTAAACACAATAATATATACCAAAAAGTGTTGTGTGCCAAGTTTCGTGCAAATACAAACCAAGTTTGAGCTACTTTATGCGCAAAAGTGCAAATAAAACGCTTAAAAACCCTTAAATTCGCATTTAAACACGTAATTTCTAGCATATGACGTATGAATTTCAATTCTAACCACTTCAACACAATAATATATACCAAAAAGTGTTGTGTGCCAAGTTTCGAGAAAAACAAACCAAGTTTGAGCTTCTTTATTCGCAAAAGTGCCAAAAATGCTAAAAAAAAACCCTTAAAATCGCAACTTAAACACGTAATTTCTAGTATATAACTATGATTTTCAATTCTAACCACTTCAACACAAAAGTATATACCAAATAGTGTTGTGCGCCAAGGTTCTTGCAAAAGAAACCATGTTTAAGTTACTTTATGCGCAAAAGTGCAAAAAAACGCTTAAAAATCATTAAAATCGCAACTTAACCACGTAATTTCTTGCATGTGACTATGATTTTCATTTCTAACCACTTCAACACAATATTATATAGCAAAAAGTGTTATGTGCCAAGTTTCGTGCAAAACAAACCAAGTTTGAGATACTTTATGGGCAAAAGTGCAAAAAACGCTTAAAAACCCTTAAAAACACTACCTAACATGTAATTTTCTAGCATATGACTATGAATTTCAATTCTAACCACCTTCAACACAATAATATATACCAAAAAGTGTTGTGTGCCAAGTTTCGAGAAAAACAAACCAAGTTTGAGCTTCTTTATTCGCAAAAGTGCAAAAATGCTAAAAAAAAACTTAAAATCGCAACTTAACACGTAATTTCTAGTATATGACTTTGATTTTCAATTAAAACCACTTCAACACAATAATATATACCAAATAGTGTTGTGTGTCAAGTTTCGAGAAAAAGAAACCAAGTTTGAGCTTCTTTATTCGCAAAAGTGCCCAAAATGCTAAAAAACCCTTAAAATCGCAACTTAACACGTAATTTCTACTATATGACTTTGATTTTCAATTAAAAACACTTCAACACAATAATATATACCAAATAGTGTTGTGTGCCAAGTTTCGTGCAAAACAAACCAAGTTTGAGCTACTTTATGCGCAAAGGTGCCAAAAATGCTAAAAAAATCCTTAAAATCGCAACTTAACACGCAATTTCTAGTATATAACTATGATTTTCAATTCTAACCACTTCAACAAAAAAGTATATACCAAATAGTGTTGTGCGCCAAGGTTCTTGCAAAACAAACCATGTTTAAGTTATTTTATGCGCAAAAGTGCATAAAACGCTTAAAAATCCTTAAAATCGCAACATAACACGTAATTTCTTGCATGTGACTATGATTTTCATTTCTAACCACTTCAACACAATATTATATAGCAAAAAGTGTTGTGTGCCAAGTTTCGTGCAAAACAAACCAAGTTTGAACTACTTTATGAACAAAAGTGCAAAAAACGCTTAAAAACCCTTAAAATCACAACCTAACATGTAGTTTCTAGCATATGACTATGAATTTCATTTCTAACCACTTAAACACAATAATATATACCAAAAAGTGTTGTGTGCCATGTTTCGTGCAAAACAAACCAAGTTTGAGCTACTTAATGCGCAAAAGTGTCAAAAATGCGAAAAAACCCTTAAAATCGCAACATAACACGTAATTTCTAGTATATGACTTTGATTTTTAATTAAAACCACTTCAACACAATAATGTATACAAAATAGTGTTGTGTGCCAAGTTTCGTGCACAACAAACCAAGTTTGAGCTACTTTATGCGCAAAAGTGCAAAAAACGCTTAAGCCTTAAAATCGCAACCTAACACTTAATTTTTAGCATATGACTATGATTTTCAATTCTAACCACTTAAACACAATAATATATACCAAAAAGTGTTGTGTGCCAAGTTTCGTGCAAAAGAAACCAAGTTTGAGCTACTTTATGGGCAAAAGTGCAAAAAACGCTTAAAAACCCTTAAAATCACAAACATGTAATTTCTAGCATATGACTATGAATTTCATTTCTAACCACTTCAACACAATAATATATACCAAAAAGTGTTGTGTGCCAAGTTTCGAGAAAAACAAACCAAGTTTGAGCTTCTTTATTCGCAAAAGTGCCAAAAATGCTAAAAAAAAACCCTTAAAATCGCAACTTAACACGTAATTTCTAGTATATAACTATGATTTTCAATTCTAACCACTTCAACACAAAAGTATATACCAAATAGTGTTGTGCGCCAAGGTTCTTGCAAAACAAACCATGTTTAAGTTACTTTATGCGCAAAAGTGCAAAAAACGCTTAAAAATCATTAAAATCGCAACTTAACACGTAATTTCTTGCATGTGACTATGATTTTCATTTCTACCCACTTCAACACAATATTATATAGCAAAAAGTGTTATGTGCCAAGTTTCGTGCAAAACAAACCAAGTTTGAGATACTTTATGGGCAAAAGTGCAAAAAAACGCTTAAAAACCCTTAAAATCACAACCTAACATGTAATTTCTAGCATATGACTATGAATTTCAATTCTAACCACTTCAACACAATAATATATACTAAAAAGTGTTGTGTGCCAAGTTTCGAGAAAAACAAACCAAGTTTGAGCTTCTTTATTCGCAAAAGTGCCAAAAATGCTAAAAAAAACTTAAAATCGCAACTTAACACGTAATTTCTAGTATATGACTTTGATTTTCAATTAAAACCACTTCAACACAATAATATATACCAAATAGTGTTGTGTGTCAAGTTTCGAGAAAAAGAAACCAAGTTTGAGCTTCTTTATTCGCAAAAGTGCCCAAAATGCTAAAAAAACCCTTAAAATCGCAACTTAACACGTAATTTCTACTATATGACTTTGATTTTCAATTAAAAAACACTTCAACACAATAATATATACCAAATAGTGTTGTGTGCCAAGTTTCGTGCAAAACAAACCAAGTTTGAGCTACTTTATGCGCAAAGGTGCCAAAAATGCTAAAAAAAATCCTTAAAATCGCAACTTAACACGCAATTTCTAGTATATAACTATGATTTTCAATTCTAACCACTTCAACAAAAAAGTATATACCAAATAGTGTTGTGCGCCAAGGTTCTTGCAAAACAAACCATGTTTAAGTTATTTTATGCGCAAAAGTGCATAAAACGCTTAAAAATCCTTAAAATCGCAACATAACACGTAATTTCTTGCATGTGACTATGATTTTCATTTCTAACCACTTCAACACAATATTATATAGCAAAAAGTGTTGTGTGCCAAGTTTCGTGCAAAACAAACCAAGTTTGAACTACTTTATGAACAAAAGTGCAAAAAACGCTTAAAAAACCCTTAAAATCACAACCTAACATGTAGTTTCTAGCATATGACTATGAATTTTCATTTCTAACCACTTAAACACAATAATATATACCAAAAAGTGTTGTGTGCCAATGTTTCGTGCAAAACAAACCAAGTTTGAGCTACTTAATGCGCAAAAGTGTCAAAAATGCAAAAAAAACCCTTAAAATCGCAACATAACACGTAATTTCTAGTATATGACTTTGATTTTTAATTAAAACCACTTCAACACAATAATGTATACAAAATAGTGTTGTGTGCCAAGTTTCGCGCACAACAAACCAAGTTTGAGCTACTTTATGCGCAAAAGTGCAAAAAACGCTTAAGCCTTAAAATCGCAACCTAACACTTAATTTTTAGCATATGACTATGATTTTCAATTCTAACCACTTAAACACAATAATATATACCAAAAAGTGTTGTGTGCCAAGTTTCGTGCAAAAGAAACCAAGTTTGAGCTACTTTATGGGCAAAAGTGCAAAAAAACGCTTAAAAACCCTTAAAATCACAACCTAACATGTAATTTCTAGCATATGACTATGAATTTCATTTCTAACCCACTTCAACACAATAATATATACCAAAAAGTGTTGTGTGCCAAGTTTCGAGAAAAACAAACAAGTTTGAGCTTCTTTATTCGCAAAAGTGCAAAAATGCTAAAAAAAAAAACCCTTAAAATCGCAACTTAAACACGTAATTTCTAGTATATAACTATGATTTTCAATTCTAACCACTTCAACACAAAAGTATATACCAAATAGTGTTGTGCGCCAAGGTTCTTGCAAAACAAACCATGTTTAAGTTACTTTATGCGCAAAAAGTGCAAAAAACGCTTAAAAATCATTAAAATCGCAACTTAACACGTAATTTCTTGCATGTGACTATGATTTTCATTTCTAACCACTTCAACACAATATTATAAGCAAAAAGTGTTATGTGCCAAGTTTCGTGCAAAACAAACCAAGTTTGAGATACTTTATGGGCAAAAGTGCAAAAAACGCTTAAAAACCCTTAAATCACAACCTAACATGTAATTTCTAGCATATGACTATGAATTTCAATTCTAACCACTTCAACACAATAATATATACCAAAAAGTGTTGTGTGCCAAGTTTCGAGAAAAACAAACCAAGTTTGAGCTTCTTTATTCGCAAAAGTGCCAAAAATGCTAAAAAAAACTTAAAATCGCAACTTAACACGTAATTTCTAGTATATGACTTTGATTTTCAATTAAAACCACTTCAACACAATAATATATTACCAAATAGTGTTGTGTGTCAAGTTTCGAGAAAAAGAAACCAAGTTTGAGCTTCTTTATTCGCAAAAGTGCCCAAAATGCTAAAAAACCCTTAAAATCGCAACTTAACACGTAATTTCTACTATATGACTTTGATTTTCAATTAAAAACACTTCAACACAATAATATATACCAAATAGTGTTGTGTGCCAAGTTTCGTGCAAAACAAACCAAGTTTGAGCTACTTTATGCGCAAAGGTGCCAAAAATGCTAAAAAAATCCTTAAAATCGCAACTTAACACGCAATTTCTAGTATATAACTATGATTTTCAATTCTAACCACTTCAACAAAAAAAGTATATACCAAATAGTGTTGTGCGCCAAGGTTCTTGCAAAACAAACCATGTTTAAGTTATTTTATGCGCAAAAGTGCATAAAACGCTTAAAAAATCCTTAAAATCGCAACATAACACGTAATTTCTTGCATGTGACTATGATTTTCATTTCTAACCACTTCAACACAATATTATATAGCAAAAAGTGTTGTGTGCCAAGTTTCGTGCAAAACAAACCAAGTTTGAACTACTTTATGAACAAAAGTAGCAAAAAACGCTTAAAAACCCTTAAAATCACAACCTAACATGCAGTTTCTAGCATATGACTATGAATTTCATTTCTAACCACTTAAACACAATAATATATACCAAAAAGTGTTGTGTGCCATGTTTCGTGCAAAACAAACCAAGTTTGAGCTACTTAATGCGCAAAAGTGTCAAAAATGCAAAAAAAAACCCTTAAAATCGCAACATAACACGTAATTTCTAGTATATGACTTTGATTTTTAATTAAAACCACTTCAAACACAATAATGTATACAAAATAGTGTTGTGTTGCCAAGTTTCGTGCACAACAAAACCAAGTTTGAGCTACTTTAATTGCGCAAAAGTGCAAAAAACGCTTAAGCCTTAAATCGCAACCTAACACTTAATTTTTAGCATATGACTATGATTTTCAATTCTAACCACTTAAACACAATAATATATACCAAAAAGTGTTGTGTGCCAAGTTTCGTGCAAAGAAACCAAGTTTGAGCTACTTTATGGGCAAAAGTGCAAAAAACGCTTAAAAACCCTTAAAATCACAACCTAACATGTAATTTCTAGCATATGACTATGAATTTCATTTCTAACCACTTCAACACAATAATATATACCAAAAAGTGTTGTGTGCCAAGTTTCGAGAAAAACAAACCAGTTTGAGCTTCTTTATTCGCAAAAGTGCCAAAAATGCTAAAAAAAACCCTTAAAATCGCAACTTAACACGTAATTTCTAGTATATAACTATGATTTTCAATTCTAACCACTTCAACACAAAAGTATATACCAAATAGTGTTGTGCGCCAAGGTTCTTGCAAAACAAACCATGTTTAAGTTACTTTATGCGCAAAAGTGCAAAAAACGCTTAAAAATCATTAAAATCGCAACTTAACACGTAATTTCTTGCATGTGACTATGATTTTCATTTCTAACCACTTCAACACAATATTATATAGCAAAAAGTGTTATGTGCCAAGTTTCGTGCAAAACAAACCAAGTTTGAGATACTTTATGGGCAAAAGTGCAAAAAACGCTTAAAAACCCTTAAAATCACAACCTAACATGTAATTTCTAGCATATGACTATGAATTTCAATTCTAACCACTTCAACACAATAATATATACCAAAAAGTGTTGTGTGCCAAGTTTCGAGAAAAACAAACCAAGTTTGAGCTTCTTTATTCGCAAAAGTGCCAAAAATGCTAAAAAAAACTTAAAATCGCAACTTAACACGTAATTTCTAGTATATGACTTTGATTTTCAATTAAAACCACTTCAACACAATAATATATACCAAATAGTGTTGTGTGTCAAGTTTCGAGAAAAAGAAACCAAGTTTGAGCTTCTTTATTCGCAAAAGTGCCCAAAATGCTAAAAAAACCCTTAAAATCGCAACTTAACACGTAATTTCTACTATATGACTTTGATTTTCAATTAAAAACACTTCAACACAATAATATATACCAAATAGTGTTGTGTGCCAAGTTTCGTGCAAAACAAACCAAGTTTGAGCTACTTTATGCGCAAAGGTGCCAAAAATGCTAAAAAAATCCTTAAAATCGCAACTTAACACGCAATTTCTAGTATATAACTATGATTTTCAATTCTAACCACTTCAACAAAAAAGTATATACCAAATAGTGTTGTGCGCCAAGGTTCTTGCAAAACAAACCATGTTTAAGTTATTTTATGCGCAAAAGTGCATAAAACGCTTAAAAATCCTTAAAATCGCAACATAACACGTAATTTCTTGCATGTGACTATGATTTTCATTTCTAACCACTTCAACACAATATTATATAGCAAAAAGTGTTGTGTGCCAAGTTTCGTGCAAAACAAACCAAGTTTGAACTACTTTATGAACAAAAGTGCAAAAAACGCTTAAAAACCCTTAAAATCACAACCTAACATGTAGTTTCTAGCATATGACTATGAATTTCATTTCTAACCACTTAAACACAATAATATATACCAAAAAGTGTTGTGTGCCATGTTTCGTGCAAAACAAACCAAGTTTGAGCTACTTAATGCGCAAAAGTGTCAAAAATGCAAAAAAACCCTTAAAATCGCAACATAACACGTAATTTCTAGTATATGACTTTGATTTTTAATTAAAACCACTTCAACACAATAATGTATACAAAATAGTGTTGTGTGCCAAGTTTCGTGCACAACAAACCAAGTTTGAGCTACTTTATGCGCAAAAGTGCAAAAAACGCTTAAGCCTTAAAATCGCAACCTAACACTTAATTTTTAGCATATGACTATGATTTTCCATTCTAACCACTTAAACACAATAATATATACCAAAAAGTGTTGTGTGCCAAGTTTCGTGCAAAAGAAACCAAGTTTGAGCTACTTTATGGGCAAAAGTGCAAAAAACGCTTAAAAACCCTTAAAATCACAACCTAACATGTAATTTCTAGCATATGACTATGAATTTCATTTCTAACCACTTCAACACAATAATATATACCAAAAAGTGTTGTATGCCAAGTTTCGATAAAAAGAAACCAAGTTTCAGCTTCTTTATTCGCAAAAGTGCCCAAAATGCTAAAAAACCCTTAAAATCGCAACTTAACACGTAATTTCTACTATATGACTTTGATTTTCAATTAAATCCACTTCAACACAATAATATATACCAAATAGTGTTGTGTGCCAAGTTTCGTGCAAAACAAACCAAGTTTGAGCTACTTTATGCGCAAAGGTGCCAAAAATGCTAAAAAATCCTTAAAATCGCAACTTAACACGTAATTTCTAGTATATAACTATGATTTTCAATTCTAACCACTTCAACACAAAAGTATATACCAAATAGTGTTGTGCGCCAAGGTTCTTGCAAAACAAACCAAGTTTAAGTTACTTTATGCGCAAAAGTGCAAAAAATGCTTAAAAATCCTTAAAATCGCAACTTTACACGTAATTTCTTGCATGTGACTATGATTTTCATTTCTAACCACTTCAACACAATATTATATAGCAAAAAGTGTTGTGTGCCAAGTTTCGTGCAAAACAAACCAACTTTGAGATACTTTATGGGCAAAAGTCCAAAAAACGCTTAAAAACCCTTAAAATCGCAACCTAACATGCAATTTCTAGCATATGACTATGAATTTCAATTCCAACCACTTCAACACAATAATATATACCAAAAAGTGTTGTGTGCCAAGTTTCGAGAAAAACAAAACAAGTTTGAGCTTCTTTATTCGCAAAAGTGCCAAAAATGCTAAAAAACCCTTAAAATCGCAACTTAACACGTAATTTCTAGTATATGACTTTGATTTTCAATTAAAACCACTTCAACACAATAATATATACCAAATAGTGTTGTGTGTCAAGTTTCGTGCAAAACAAACCAAGTTTGAGATACTTTATGCGCAAAAGTGCAAAAAACGCTTAAAAACCCTTAAAATCGCATCCTAACACGTAATTTCTAGTATATGACTTTGATTTTCAATTAAAACCACTTCAACACAATAATGTATACAAAATAGTGTTGTGTGCCAAGTTTCGTGCAAAACAAACCAAGTTTGAGCTACTTTATGCGCAAAAGTGCAAAAAACACTTAAAAACCCTTAAAATCGCAACCTAACACGTAATTTTTAGCATATGACTATGATTTTCAATACTAACCACTTAAACACAATAATATATACCAAAAAGTGTTGTTTGCCAAGTTTCGTGCAAAACAAAGCAAGTTTGAGCTACTTTATGCGCAAAGGTGCCAAAAATGCTAAAAAATCCTTAAAATCGCAACTTAACACGTAATTTTTAGCATATGACTATCATTTTCAATTCTAACCACCTCAACACAATAATATATACCAAATAGTGTTCTGTGCCATGTTTCGTGCAAAACAAACCAAGTTTGAGCTACTTTATGCGCAAAAGTGCCAAAAACGCTTAAAAACCCGTTAAATCGAAATTTAACACGTAATTTCTAGCATATGACTATGATTTTCAATTCTAACCAATTCAACACAATAATTTATACCAAATAGTGTTCTGTGCCATGTTTCGTGCAAAACAAACCAAGTTTGAGCTACTTTATGCGCAAAAGTGCAAAAAACGCTTAAAAACCCTTAAAATCGCAACCTAACACGTAATTTCTAGCATATGACTATGATTTTAATTTCTAACCACTTAAACACAATAATATATATCAAAAAGTGTTGTGTGCCATGTTTCGTGCAAAACAAACCAAGTTTGAGCTACTTAATGCGCAAAAGTGTCAAAAATGCAAAAAAAACCCTTAAAATCGCAACATAACACGTAATTTCTAGTATATGACTTTGATTTTTAATTAAAACCACTTCAACACAATAATGTATACAAAATAGTGTTGTGTGCCAAGTTTCGTGCAAAACAAACCAAGTTTGAGCTACTTTATGCGCAAAAGTGCAAAAAACGCTTAAAAACCCTTAAAATCGCAACCTAACACTTAATTTTTAGCATATGACTATGATTTTCAATTCTAACCACTTAAACACAATAATATATACCAAAAAGTGTTGTGTGCCAAGTTTCGTGCAAAACAAACCAAGTTTGAGCTACTTTATGCGCAAAGGCGCCAAAAAAGGTAAAAAAATCCTTAAAATCGCAACTTAACACGTAATTTCTAGTATATAACTATGATTTTCAATTCTAACCACTTCAACACAAAAGTATATACCAAATAGTGTTGTGCGCCAAGGTTCTTGCAAAACAAACCAAGTTTAAGTTACTTTATGCGCAAAAGTGCAAAAAACGCTTAAAAATCATTAAAATCGCAACTTAACACGTAATTTCTTGCATGTGACTATGATTTTCATTTCTAACCACTTCAACACAATATTATATAGCAAAAAGTGTTGTGTGCCAAGTTTCGTGCAAAACAAACCAAGTTTGAGATACTTTATGGGCAAAAGTGCAAAAAATGCTTAAAAACCCTCAAAATCGCAACCTAACATGTAATTTCTAACATATGACTATGAATTTCAATTCTAACCACTTCAACACAATAATATATACCAAAAAGTGTTGTGTGCCAAGTTTCGAGAAAAACAAACCAAGTTTGAGCTTCGTTATTCGCAAAAGTGCCAAAAATGCTAAAAAACCCTTAAAATCGCAACTTAACACGTAATTTCTACTATATGACTTTGATTTTCAATTAAAAACACTTCAACACAATAATATATACCAAATAGTGTTGTATGCCAAGTTTCGTGCAAAACAAACCAAGTTTGAGCTACTTTATGCGCAAAGGTGCCAAAAATGCTATAAAAATCCTTAAAATCGCAACTTAACACGCAATTTGTAGTATATAACTATGATTTTCAATTCTAACCACTTCAACACAAAAGTATATACCAAATAGTGTTGTGCGCCAAGGTTCTTGCAAAACAAACCATGTTTAAGTTACTTTATGCGCAAAAGTGCATAAAACGCTTAAAAATCCTTAAAATCGCAACATAACACGTAATTGCTTGCATGTGACTATGATTTTCATTTCTAACAACTTCAACACAATATTATATTGCAAAAAGTGTTGTGTGCCAAGTTTCGTGCAAAACAAACCAAGTTTGAGCTACTTTATGGACAAAAGTGCAAAAAACGCTTAAAAACCCTTAAAATCACAACCTAACATGTAATTTCTAGCATATGACTATGAATTTCATTTCTAACCACTTCAACACAATAATATATACCAAAAAGTGTTGTGTGCCATGTTTCGTGCAAAACAAACCAAGTTTGAGCTACTTAATGCGCAAAAGTGTCAAAAATGCAAAAAAAACCCTTAAAATCGCAACATAACACGTAATTTCTAGTATATGACTTTGATTTTTAATTAAAACCACTTCAACACAATAATGTATACAAAATAGTGTTGTGTGCCAAGTTTCGTGCAAAACAAACCAAGTTTGAGCTACTTTATGCGCAAAAGTGCAAAAAACGCTTAAAAACCCTTAAAATCGCAACCTAACACTTAATTTTTAGCATATGACTATGATTTTCAATTCTAACCACTTAAACACAATAATATATACCAAAAAGTGTTGTGTGCCAAGTTTCGTGCAAAACAAAGCAAGTTTGAGCTACTTTATGCGCAAAGGTGCCAAAAATGCTAAAAAATCCTTAAAATAGCAACTTAACATGTAATTTATAGTATATAACTATGATTTTCAATTCTAACCACTTCAACACAAAAGTATATACCAAATAGTGTTGTGTGCCAAGGTTCATGCAAAACAAACCAAGTTTAAGTTACTTTATGCGCAAAAGTGCAAAAAACGTTTAAAAATCCTTAAAATCGCAACTTTACACGTAATTTCTTGCATATGACTATGATTTTCATTTCTAACCACTTCAACACAATAATATATAGCAAAAAGTGTTGTGTGCCAAGTTTCGTGCAAAACAAACCAAGTTTGAGCTACTTTATGGGCAAAAGTGCAAAAAACGCTTAAAAACCCTTAAAATCACAAAGTAACACGTAATTATTAGCATATGACTATGGTTTTCAATTCTAACCACTTCAACACAATAATATATACCAAAAAGTGTTGTGTGCCAAGTTTCGTGCAAAACAAAGCAAGTTTGAGCTACTTTATGCGCAAAGGTGCCAAAAATGCTAAAAAAATCCTTAAAATCGCAACTTAACATGTAATTTATAGTATATAACTATGATTTTCAATTCTAACCACTTCAACACAAAAGTATATACCAAATAGTGTTGTGTGCCAAGGTTCATGCAAAACAAACCAAGTTTAAGTTACTTTATGCGCAAAAGTGCAAAAAACGCTTAAAAATCCTTAAAATCGCAACTTTACACGTAATTTCTTGCATATGACTATGATTTTCATTTCTAACCACTTCAACACAATAATATATAGCAAAAAGTGTTGTGTGCCAAGTTTCGTGCAAAACAAACCAAGTTTGAGCTACTTTATGGGCAAAAGTGCAAAAAACGCTTAAAAACCCTTAAAATCACAACCTAACATGTAATTTCTAGCATATGACTATGAATTTCATTTCTAACCACTTCAACACAATAATATATACCAAAAAGTGTTGTGTGCCAAGTTTCGAGAAAAAGAAACCAAGTTTGAGCTTCGTTATTCGGAAAACTGCCCAAAATGCTAAAAAACCCTTAAAATCGCAACTTAACACGTAATTTCTACTATATGACTTTGATTTTCAATTAAAACCACTTTAACACAATAATATATGCCAAATAGTGTTGTACGCCAAGGTTCTTGCAAAACAAACCAAGTTTAAGTTACTTGTGCGCAAAAGTGCAAAAAACGCTTAAAAATCCTTTAAATCGCCACTTAACACGTAATTTTTAGCATATGACTATCATTTTCAATTCTAACCACCTCAACACAATAATATATACCAAATAGTGTTCTGTGCCATGTTTCGTGCAAAACAAACCAAGTTTGAGCTACTTTATGCGCAAAAGTGCCAAAAACGCTTAAAAACCCGTTAAATCAAAATTTAACACGTAATTTCTAGCATATGACTATGATTTTCAATTCTAACCAATTCAACACAATAATTTATACCAAATAGTGTTCTGTGCCATGTTTCGTGCAAAACAAACCAAGTTTGAGCTACTTTATGCGCAAAAGTGCAAAAAACGCTTAAAAACCCTTAAAATCGCAACCTAACACGTAATTTCGAGCATATGACTATGATTTTAATTTCTAACCACTTAAACACAATAATATATATCAAAAAGTGTTGTGTGCCATGTTTCGTGCAAAACAAACCAAGTTTGAGCTACTTAATGCGCAAAAGTGTCACAATTGCAAAAAAACCCTTAAAATCGCAACATAACACGTAATTTCTAGTATATGACTTTGATTTTTAATTAAAACCACTTCAACACAATAATGTATACAAAATAGTGTTGTGTGCCAAGTTTCGTGCAAAACAAACCAAGTTTGAGCTACTTTATGCGCAAAAGTGCAAAAAACGCTTAAAAACCCTTAAAATCGCAACCTAACACTTAATTTTTAGCATATGACTATGATTTTCAATTCTAACCACTTAAACACAATAATATATACCAAAAAGTGTTGTGTGCCAAGTTTCGTGCAAAACAAACCAAGTTTGAGCTACTTTATGCGCAAAGGCGCCAAAAAAGGTAAAAAAATCCTTAAAATCGCAACTTAACACGTAATTTCTAGTATATAACTATGATTTTCAATTCTAACCACTTCAACACAAAAGTATATACCAAATAGTGCTGTGCGCCAAGGTTCTTGCAAAACAAACCAAGTTTAAGTTACTTTATGCGCAAAAGTGCAAAAAACGCTTAAAAATCATTAAAATCGCAACTTAACACGTAATTTCTTGCATGTGACTATGATTTTCATTTCTAACCACTTCAACACAATATTATATAGCAAAAAGTGTTGTGTGCCAAGTTTCGTGCAAAACAAACCAAGTTTGAGATACTTTATGGGCAAAAGTGCAAAAAACGCTTAAAAACCCTTAAAATCGCAACCTAACATGTAATTTCTAGCATATGACTATGAATTTCAATTCTAACCACTGCAACACAATAATATATACCAAAAAGTGTTGTGTGCCAAGTTTCGAGAAAAACAAACCAAGTTTGAGCTTCTTTATTCGCAAAAGTGCCAAAAATGCTAAAAAACCCTTAAAATCGCAACTTAACACGTAATTTCTACTATATGACTTTGATTTTCAATTAAAAACACTTCAACACAATAATATATACCAAATAGTGTTGTATGCCAAGTTTCGTGCAAAACAAACCAAGTTTGAGCTACTTTATGCGCAAAGGTGCCAAAAATGCTAAAAAAATCCTTAAAATCGCAACTTAACACGCAATTTCTAGTATATAACTATGATTTTCAATTCTAACCACTTCAACACAAAAGTATATACCAAATAGTGTTGTGCGCCAAGGTTCTTGCAAAACAAACCATGTTTAAGTTACTTTATGCGCAAAAGTGCATAAAACGCTTAAAAATCCTTAAAATCGCAACATAACACGTAATTTCTTGCATGTGACTATGATTTTCATTTCTAACAACTTCAACACAATATTATATAGCAAAAAGTGTTGTGTGCCAAGTTTCGTGCAAAACAAACCAAGTTTGAGCTACTTTATGGACAAAAGTGCAAAAAACGCTTAAAAACCCTTAAAATCACAACCTAACATGTAATTTCTAGCATATGACTATGAATTTCATTTCTAACCACTTCAACACAATAATATATACCAAAAAGTGTTGTGTGCCATGTTTCGTGCAAAACAAACCAAGTTTGAGCTACTTAATGCGCAAAAGTGCCAAAAACGCAAAAAAACCCTTAAAATCGCAACATAACACGTAATTTCTAGTATATGACTTTGATTTTTAATTAAAACCACTTCAACACAATAATGTATACAAAATAGTGTTGTGTGCCAAGTTTCGTGCAAAACAAACCAAGTTTGAGCTACTTTATGCGCAAAAGTGCAAAAAACGCTTAAAAACCCTTAAAATCGCAACCTAACACTTAAGTTTTAGCATATGACTATGATTTTCAATTCTAACCACTTAAACACAATAATATATACCAAAAAGTGTTGTGTGCCAAGTTTCGTGCAAAACAAAGCAAGTTTGAGCTACTTTATGCGCAAAGGTGCCAAAAATGCTAAAAAATCCTTAAAATCGCAACATAACATGTAATTTATAGTATATAACTATGATTTTCAATTCTAACCACTTCAACACAAAAGTATATACCAAATAGTGTTGTGTGCCAAGGTTCATGCAAAACAAACCAAGTTTAAGTTACTTTATGCGCAAAAGTGCAAAAAACGCTTAAAAATCCTTAAAATCGCAACTTTACACGTAATTTCTTGCATATGACTATGATTTTCATTTCTAACCACTTCAACACAATAATATATAGCAAAAAGTGTTGTGTGCCAAGTTTCGTGCAAAACAAACCAAGTTTGAGCTACTTTATGGGCAAAAGTGCAAAAAACGCTTAAAAACCCTTAAAATCACAACCTAACATGTAATTTCTAGCATATGACTATGAATTTCATTTCTAACCACTTCAACACAATAATATATACCAAAAAGTGTTGTGTGCCAAGTTTCGAGAAAAACAAACCAAGTTTGAGCTTCTTTATTCGCAAAAGTGCCAAAAATGCTAAAAAACCCTTAAAATCGCAACTTAACACGTAATTTCTACTATATGACTTTGATTTTCAATTAAAAACACTTCAACACAATAATATATACCAAATAGTGTTGTATGCCAAGTTTCGTGCAAAACAAACCAAGTTTGAGCTACTTTATGCGCAAAGGTGCCAAAAATGCTAAAAAAATCCTTAAAATCGCAACTTAACACGCAATTTCTAGTATATAACTATGATTTTCAATTCTAACCACTTCAACACAAAAGTATATACCAAATAGTGTTGTGCGCCAAGGTTCTTGCAAAACAAACCATGTTTAAGTTACTTTATGCGCAAAAGTGCATAAAACGCTTAAAAATCCTTAAAATCGCAACATAACACGTAATTTCTTGCATGTGACTATGATTTTCATTTCTAACAACTTCAACACAATATTATATAGCAAAAAGTGTTGTGTGCCAAGTTTCGTGCAAAACAAACCAAGTTTGAGCTACTTTATGGACAAAAGTGCAAAAAACGCTTAAAAACCCTTAAAATCACAACCTAACATGTAATTTCTAGCATATGACTATGAATTTCATTTCTAACCACTTCAACACAATAATATATACCAAAAAGTGTTGTGTGCCATGTTTCGTGCAAAACAAACCAAGTTTGAGCTACTTAATGCGCAAAAGTGCCAAAAATGCAAAAAAACCCTTAAAATCGCAACATAACACGTAATTTCTAGTATATGACTTTGATTTTTAATTAAAACCACTTCAACACAATAATGTATACAAAATAGTGTTGTGTGCCAAGTTTCGTGCAAAACAAACCAAGTTTGAGCTACTTTATGCGCAAAAGTGCAAAAAACGCTTAAAAACCCTTAAAATCGCAACCTAACACTTAAGTTTTAGCATATGACTATGATTTTCAATTCTAACCACTTAAACACAATAATATATACCAAAAAGTGTTGTGTGCCAAGTTTCGTGCAAAACAAAGCAAGTTTGAGCTACTTTATGCGCAAAGGTGCCAAAAATGCTAAAAAATCCTTAAAATCGCAACATAACATGTAATTTATAGTATATAACTATGATTTTCAATTCTAACCACTTCAACACAAAAGTATATACCAAATAGTGTTGTGTGCCAAGGTTCATGCAAAACAAACCAAGTTTAAGTTACTTTATGCGCAAAAGTGCAAAAAACGCTTAAAAATCCTTAAAATCGCAACTTTACACGTAATTTCTTGCATATGACTATGATTTTCATTTCTAACCACTTCAACACAATAATATATAGCAAAAAGTGTTGTGTGCCAAGTTTCGTGCAAAACAAACCAAGTTTGAGCTACTTTATGGGCAAAAGTGCAAAAAACGCTTAAAAACCCTTAAAATCACAACCTAACATGTAATTTCTAGCATATGACTATGAATTTCATTTCTAACCACTTCAACACAATAATATATACCAAAAAGTGTTGTGTGCCAAGTTTCGAGAAAAAGAAACCAAGTTTGAGCTTCTTTATTCAGAAAAGTGCCCAAAATGCTAAAAAACCCTTAAAATCACAACTTAACACGTAATTTCTGCTATATGACTTTGATTTTCAATTAGAACCACTTTAACACAATAATATATGCCAAATAGTGTTGTACGCCAAGGTTCTTGCAAAACAAACAAGGTTTAAGTTACTTGTGCGCAAAAGTGCAAAAAACGCTTAAAAATCCTTTAAATCGCAACTTAACACGTAATTTTTAGCATATGACTATCATTTTCAATTCTAACCACCTCAACACAATAATATATACCAAATAGTGTTCTGTGCCATGTTTCGTGCAAAACAAACCAAGTTTGAGCTACTTTATGCGCAAAAGTGCCAAAAATGCTTAAAAACCTGTTAAATCGAAATTTAACACGTAATTTCTAGCATATGACTATGATTTTCAATTCTAACCAATTCAACACAATAATTTATACCAAATAGTGTTCTGTGCCATGTTTCGTGCAAAACAAACCAAGTTTGAGCTACTTTATGCGCAAAAGTGCAAAAAACGCTTAAAAACCCTTAAAATCGCAACCTAACACTTAATTTTTAGCATATGACTATGATTTTCAATTCTAACCACTTAAACACAATAATATATACCAAAAAGTGTTGTGTGCCAAGTTTCGTGCAAAACAAACCAAGTTTGAGCTACTTTATGCGCAAAGGCTCCAAAAAAGGTAAAAAAATCCTTAAAATCGCAACTTAACACGTAATTTCTAGTATATAACTATGATTTTCAATTCTAACCACTTCAACACAAAAGTATATACCAAATAGTGCTGTGCGCCAAGGTTCTTGCAAAACAAACCAAGTTTAAGTTACTTTATGCGCAAAAGTGCAAAAAACGCTTAAAAATCATTAAAATCGCAACTTAACACGTAATTTCTTGCATGTGACTATGATTTTCATTTCTAACCACTTCAACACAATATTATATAGCAAAAAGTGTTGTGTGCCAAGTTTCGTGCAAAACAAACCAAGTTTGAGATACTTTATGGGCAAAAATGCAAAAAACGCTTAAAAACCCTTAAAATCGCAACCTAACATGTAATTTCTAGCATATGACTATGAATTTCAATTCTAACCACTGCAACACAATAATATATACCAAAAAGTGTTGTGTGCCAAGTTTCGAGAAAAACAAACCAAGTTTGAGCTTCTTTATTCGCAAAAGTGCCAAAAATGCTAAAAAACCCTTGAAATCGCAACTTAACACGTAATTTCTACTATATGACTTTGATTTTCAATTAAAAACACTTCAACACAATAATATATACCAAATAGTGTTGTATGCCAAGTTTCGTGCAAAACAAACCAAGTTTGAGCTACTTTATGCGCAAAGGTGCCAAAAATGCTAAAAAAATCCTTAAAATCGCAACTTAACACGCAATTTCTAGTATATAACTATGATTTTCAATTCTAACCACTTCAACACAAAAGTATATACCAAATAGTGTTGTGCGCCAAGGTTCTTGCAAAACAAACCATGTTTAAGTTACTTTATGCGCAAAAGTGCATAAAACGCTTAAAAATCCTTAATATCGCAACATAACACGTAATTTCTTGCATGTGACTATGATTTTCATTTCTAACAACTTCAACACAATATTATATAGCAAAAAGTGTTGTGTGCCAAGTTTCGTGCAAAACAAACCAAGTTTGAGCTACTTTATGGACAAAAGTGCAAAAAACGCTTAAAAACCCTTAAAATCACAACCTAACATGTAATTTCTAGCATATGACTATGAATTTCATTTCTAACCACTTCAACACAATAATATATACCAAAAAGTGTTGTGTGCCATGTTTCGTGCAAAACAAACCAAGTTTGAGCTACTTAATGCGCAAAAGTGTCAAAAATGCAAAAAAGCCCTTAAAATCGCAACATAACACGTAATTTCTAGTATATGACTTTGATTTTTAATTAAAACCACTTCAACACAATAATGTATACAAAATAGTGTTGTGTGCCAAGTTTCGTGCAAAACAAACCAAGTTTGAGCTACTTTATGCGCAAAAGTGCAAAAAACGCTTAAAAACCCTTAAAATCGCAACCTAACACTTAAGTTTTAGCATATGACTATGATTTTCAATTCTAACCACTTAAACACAATAATATATACCAAAAAGTGTTGTGTGCCAAGTTTCGTGCAAAACAAAGCAAGTTTGAGCTACTTTATGCGCAAAGGTGCCAAAAATGCTAAAAAATCCTTAAAATCGCAACTTAACATGTAATTTATAGTATATAACTATGATTTTCAATTCTAACCACTTCAACACAAAAGTATATACCAAATAGTGTTGTGTGCCAAGGTTCATGCAAAACAAACCAAGTTTAAGTTACTTTATGCGCAAAAGTGCAAAAAACGCTTAAAATCCTTAAAATCGCAACTTTACACGTAATTTCTTGCATATGACTATGATTTTCATTTCTAACCACTTCAACACAATAATATATAGCAAAAAGTGTTGTGTGCCAAGTTTCGTGCAAAACAAACCAAGTTTGAGCTACTTTATGGGCAAAAGTGCAAAAAACGCTTAAAAACCCTTAAAATCACAACCTAACATGTAATTTCTAGCATATGACTATGAATTTCATTTCTAACCACTTCAACACAATAATGTATACAAAATAGTGCTGTGTGCCAAGTTTCGAGAAAAAGAAACCAATTTT
>NC_080053.1:22717462-22745976 GCF_026212465.1 Amaranthus tricolor
GATTTTAATGATTTTTAAGCGTTTTTTTGCACTTTTGCGCATAAAGTAACTTAAACTTGGTTTGTTTTGCAAGAACCTTGGCGCACAGCACTATTTGGTATATACTTTTGTGTTGAAGTGGTTAGAATTGAAAATCATAGTTATATACTAGAAATTACGTGTTAAGTTGCGATTTTAAGGATTTTTTTACCTTTTTTGGCGCCTTTGCGCATAAAGTAGCTCAAACTTGGTTTGTTTTACACGAAACTTGGCACACAACACTTTTTGGTATATATTATTGTGTTTAAGTGGTTAGAATTGAAAATCATAGTCATATGCTAAAAATTAAGTGTTAGGTTGCGATTTTAAGGGTTTTTAAGCGTTTTTTGCACTTTTGCGCATAAAGTAGCTCAAACTTGGTTTGTTTTGCACGAAACATGGCACAGAACACTATTTGGTATAAATTCTTGTGTTGAATTGGTTAGAATTGAAAATCATAGTCATATGCTAGAAATTACGTGTTAAATTTCGATTTAACGGGTTTTTAAGCGTTTTTGGCACTTTTGCGCATAAAGTAGCTCAAACTTGGTTTGTTTTGCACGAAACATGGCACAGAACACTATTTGGTATATATTATTGTGTTGAGGTGGTTAGAATTGAAAATGATAGTCATTTGCTAGAAATTACGTGTTAAGTTGCGATTGAAAGGATTTTTAAGCGTTTTTTGCACTTTTTGCGCACAAGTAACTTAAACTTGGTTTGTTTTGCAAGAACCTTGGCGTACAACACTATTTGGTATATATTATTGTGTTAAAGTGGTTTTAATTGAAAATCAAAGTCATATAGTAGAAATTACGTGTTAAGTTGCGATTTTAAGAGTTTTTTAGCATTTTGGGCACTTTTCCGAATAAAGAAGCTCAAACTTGGTTTCTTTTTCTCGAAACTTGGCACACAACACTTTTTGGTATATATTATTGTGTTGAAGTGGTTAGAAATGAAATTTATTGTCATATGCTAGAAATTACATGTTAGGTTGTGATTTTAAGGGTTTTTAAACGTTTTTTGCACTTTTGCCCATAAAGTAGCTCAAACTTGGTTTGTTTTGCACGAAACTTGGCACACAACACTTTTTGCTATATATTATTGTGTTGAAGTGGTTAGAAATGAAAATCATAGTCATATGCAAGAAATTACGTGTAAAGTTGCGATTTTAAGGACTTTTAAGCGTTTTTTGCACTTTTGCGCATAAAGTAACTTAAACTTGGTTTGTTTTGCATGAACCTTGGCACACAACACTATTTGGTATATACTTTTGTGCTGAAGTGGTTAGAATTGAAAATCATAGTTATATACTATAAATTACATGTTAAGTTGCGATTTTAAGGATTTTTTAGCATTTTTGGCACCTTTGCGCATAAAGTAGCTCAAACTTGCTTTGTTTTGCACGAAACTTGGCACACAACACTTTTTGGTATATATTATTGTGTTTAAGTGGTTAGAATTGAAAATCATAGTCATATGCTAAAAATTAAGTGTTAGGTTGCGATTTTAAGGGTTTTTAAGCGTTTTTTTGCACTTTTGCACATAAAGTAGCTCAAACTTGGTTTGTTTTGCACGAAACTTGGCACACAACACTATTTTGTATACATTATTGTGTTGAAGTGGTTTTAATTAAAAATCAAAGTCATATACTAGAAATTACGTGTTATGTTGCGATTTTAAGGGTTTTTTTTACATTTTTGACACTTTTGCGCATTAAGTAGCTCAAACTTGGTTTGTTTTGCACGAAACATGGCACACAACACTTTTTGGTATATATTATTGTGTTGAAGTGGTTAGAAATGAAATTCATAGTCATATGCTAGAAATTACATGTTAGGTTGTGATTTTAAGGGTTTTTAAGCGTTTTTTGCACTTTTGTCCATAAAGTAGCTCAAACTTGGTTTGTTTTGCACGAAACTTGGCACACAACACTTTTTGCTATATAATATTGTGTTGAAGTTGTTAGAAATGAAAATCATAGTCACATGCAAGAAATTACGTGTTATGTTGCGATTTTAAGGATTTTTAAGCGTTTTATGCACTTTTGCGCATAAAGTAACTTAAACATGGTTTGTTTTGCAAGAACCTTGGCGCACAGCACTATTTGGTATATACTTTTGTGTTGAAGTGGTTAGAATTGAAAATCATAGTTATATACTAGAAATTACGTGTTAAGTTGCGATTTTAAGGATTTTTTTACCTTTTTTGGCGCCTTTGCGCATAAAGTAGCTCAAACTTGGTTTGTTTTACACGAAACTTGGCACACAACACTTTTTGGTATATATTATTGTGTTTAAGTGGTTAGAATTGAAAATCATAGTCATATGCTAAAAATTAAGTGTTAGGTTGCGATTTTAAGGGTTTTTAAGCGTTTTTTGCACTTTTGCGCATAAAGTAGCTCAAACTTGGTTTGTTTTGCACGAAACTTGGCACACAACACTATTTTGTATACATTATTGTGTTGAAGTGGTTTTAATTAAAAATCAAAGTCATATACTAGAAATTACGTGTTATGTTGCGATTTTAAGGGTTTTTTTGCATTTTTGACACTTTTGCGCATTAAGTAGCTCAAACTTGGTTTGTTTTGCACGAAACATGGCACACAACACTTTTTGGTATATATTATTGTGTTTAAGTGGTTAGAAATGAAATTCATAGTCATATGCTAGAAATTACATGTTAGGTTGTGATTTTAAGGGTTTTTAAGCGTTTTTTTGCACTTTTTGTCCATAAAGTAGCTCAAACTTGGTTTGTTTTGCACGAAACTTGGCACACAACACTTTTTGCTATATAATATTGTGTTGAAGTTGTTAGAAATGAAAATCATAGTCACATGCAAGAAATTACGTGTTATGTTGCGATTTTAAGGATTTTTAAGCGTTTTATGCACTTTTGCGCATAAAGTAACTTAAACATGGTTTGTTTTGAAAGAACCTTGGCGCACAACACTATTTGGTATATACTTTTGTGTTGAAGTGGTTAGAATTGAAAATCATAGTTATATACTAGAAATTGCGTGTTAAGTTGCGATTTAAAGGATTTTTTTAGCATTTTTGGCACCTTTGCGCATAAAGTAGCTCAAACTTGGTTTGTTTTGCACGAAACTTGGCATACAACACTATTTGGTATATATTATTGTGTTGAAGTGTTTTTAATTGAAAATCAAAGTCATATAGTAGAAATTACGTGTTAAGTTGCGATTTTAAGGGTTTTTTAGCATTTTTGGCACTTTTGCGAATAAAGAAGCTCAAACTTGGTTTGTTTTTCTCGAAACTTGGCACACAACACTTCTTGGTATATATTATTGTGTTGAAGTGGTTAGAATTGAAATTCATAGTCATATGCTAGAAATTACATGTTAGGTTGCGATTTTAAGGGTTTTTAAGCGTTTTTTGCACTTTTGCCCATAAAGTATCTCAAACTTGGTTTGTTTTGCACGAAACTTGGCACACAACACTTTTTGCTATATAATATTGTGTTGAAGTTGTTAGAAATGAAAATCATAGTCACATGCAAGAAATTACGTGTTATGTTGCGATTTTAAGGATTTTTAAGCGTTTTATGCACTTTTGCGCATAAAGTAACTTAAACATGGTTTGTTTTGCAAGAACCTTGGCGCACAACACTATTTGGTATATACTTTTGTGTTGAAGTGGTTAGAATTGAAAATCATAGTTATATACTAGAAATTGCGTGTTAAGTTGCGATTTAAAGGATTTTTTTAGCATTTTTGGCACCTTTGCGCATAAAGTAGCTCAAACTTGGTTTGTTTTGCACGAGACTTGGCATACAACACTATTTGGTATATATTATTGTGTTGAAGTGTTTTTAATTGAAAATCAAAGTCATATAGTAGAAATTACGTGTTAAGTTGCAATTTTAAGGGTTTTTTAGCATTTTTGGCACTTTTGCGAATAAAGAAGCTCAAACTTGGTTTGTTTTTCTCGAAACTTGGCACACAACACTTCTTGGTATATATTAATGTGTTGAAGTGGTTAGAATTGAAATTCATAGTCATATGCTAGAAATTACATGTTAGGTTGCGATTTTAAGGGTTTTTATGCGTTTTTTGCACTTTTGCCCATAAAGTATCTCAAACTTGGTTTGTTTTGCACGAAACTTGGCACACAACACTTTTTGCTATATAATATTGTGTTGAAGTGGTTAGAAATGAAAATCATAGACACATGCAAGAAATTACGTGTTATGTTGCGATTTTAAGGATTTTTAAGCGTTTTTTGCACTTTTGCGCATAAAGTAACTTAAACTTGGTTTGTTTTGCAAGAACCTTGGCGCACAGCACTATTTGGTATATACTTTTGTGTTGAAGTGGTTAGAATTGAAAATCATAGTTATATACTAGAAATTACGTGTTAAGTTGCGATTTTAAGGATTTTTTTACCTTTTTTGGCGCCTTTGCGCATAAAGTAGCTCAAACTTGGTTTGTTTTGCACGAAACTTGGCACACAACACTTTTTGGTATATATTATTGTGTTTAAGTGGTTAGAATTGAAAATCATAGTCATATGCTAAAAATTAAGTGTTAGGTTGCGATTTTAAGGGTTTTTAAGCGTTTTTTGCACTTTTGCGCATAAAGTAGCTCAAACTTGGTTTGTTTTTCTCGAAACTTGGCACACAACACTTCTTGGTATATATTAATGTGTTGAAGTGGTTAGAATTGAAATTCATAGTCATATGCTAGAAATTACATGTTAGGTTGCGATTTTAAGGGTTTTTATGCGTTTTTTGCACTTTTGCCCATAAAGTATCTCAAACTTGGTTTGTTTTGCACGAAACTTGGCACACAACACTTTTTGCTATATAATATTGTGTTGAAGTTGTTAGAAATGAAAATCATAGTCACATGCAAGAAATTACGTGTTATGTTGCGATTTTAAGGATTTTTAAGCGTTTTATGCACTTTTGCGCATAAAGTAACTTAAACATGGTTTGTTTTGCAAGAACCTTGGCGCACAACACTATTTGGTATATACTTTTGTGTTGAAGTGGTTAGAATTGAAAATCATAGTTATATACTAGAAATTGCGTGTTAAGTTGCGATTTTAAGGATTTTTTTAGCATTTTTGGCACCTTTGCGCATAAAGTAGCTCAAACTTGGTTTGTTTCGCACGAAACATGGCATACAACACTATTTGGTATATATTATTGTGTTGAAGTGTTTTTAATTGAAAATCAAAGTCATATAGTAGAAATTACGTGTTAAGTTGCGATTTTAAGGGTTTTTTAGCATTTTTGGCACTTTTGCGAATAAAGAAGCTCAAACTTGGTTTGTTTTTCTCGAAAATTGGCATATATTATTGTGATGAAGTGGTTAGAATTGAAATTCATAGTCATATGCTAGAAATTACATGTTAGGTTGCGATTTTAAGGGTTTTTAAGCGTTTTTTGCACTTTTGCCCATAAAGTATCTCAAACTTGGTTTGTTTTGCACGAAACTTGGCACACAACACTTTTTGCTATATAATATTGTGTTGAAGTGGTTAGAAATGAAAATCATAGTCACATGCAAGAAATTACGTGTTAAGTTGCGATTTTAATGATTTTTAAGCGTTTTTTTGCACTTTTGCGCATAAAGTAACTTAAACTTGGTTTGTTTTGCAAGAACCTTGGCGCACAGCACTATTTGGTATATACTTTTGTGTTGAAGTGGTTAGAATTGAAAATCATAGTTATATACTAGAAATTACGTGTTAAGTTGCGATTTTAAGGATTTTTTTACCTTTTTTGGCGCCTTTGCGCATAAAGTAGCTCAAACTTGGTTTGTTTTACACGAAACTTGGCACACAACACTTTTTGGTATATATTATTGTGTTTAAGTGGTTAGAATTGAAAATCATAGTCATATGCTAAAAATTAAGTGTTAGGTTGCGATTTTAAGGGTTTTTAAGCGTTTTTTGCACTTTTGCGCATAAAGTAGCTCAAACTTGGTTTGTTTTGCACGAAACTTGGCACACAACACTATTTTGTATACATTATTGTGTTGAAGTGGTTTTAATTAAAAATCAAAGTCATATACTAGAAATTACGTGTTATGTTGCGATTTTAAGGGTTTTTTTTGCATTTTTGACACTTTTGCGCATTAAGTAGCTCAAACTTGGTTTGTTTTGCACGAAACATGGCACACAACACTTTTTGGTATATATTATTGTGTTTAAGTGGTTAGAAATGAAATTCATAGTCATATGCTAGAAATTAAATGTTAGGTTGTGATTTTAAGGGTTTTTAAGCGTTTTTTGCACTTTTGTCCATAAAGTAGCTCAAACTTGGTTTGTTTTGCACGAAACTTGGCACACAACACTTTTTGCTATATAATATTGTGTTGAAGTTGTTAGAAATGAAAATCATAGTCACATGCAAGAAATTACGTGTTATGTTGCGATTTTAAGGATTTTTAAGCGTTTTATGCACTTTTGCGCATAAAGTAACTTAAACATGGTTTGTTTTGAAAGAACCTTGGCGCACAACACTATTTGGTATATACTTTTGTGTTGAAGTGGTTAGAATTGAAAATCATAGTTATATACTAGAAATTGCGTGTTAAGTTGCGATTTAAAGGATTTTTTTAGCATTTTTGGCACCTTTGCGCATAAAGTAGCTCAAACTTGGTTTGTTTTGCACGAGACTTGGCATACAACACTATTTGGTATATATTATTGTGTTGAAGTGTTTTTAATTGAAAATCAAAGTCATATAGTAGAAATTACGTGTTAAGTTGCAATTTTAAGGGTTTTTTAGCATTTTTGGCACTTTTGCGAATAAAGAAGCTCAAACTTGGTTTGTTTTTCTCGAAACTTGGCACACAACACTTCTTGGTATATATTAATGTGTTGAAGTGGTTAGAATTGAAATTCATAGTCATATGCTAGAAATTACATGTTAGGTTGCGATTTTAAGGGTTTTTATGCGTTTTTTGCACTTTTGCCCATAAAGTATCTCAAACTTGGTTTGTTTTGCACGAAACTTGGCACACAACACTTTTTGCTATATAATATTGTGTTGAAGTGGTTAGAAATGAAAATCATAGACACATGCAAGAAATTACGTGTTAAGTTGCGATTTTAATGATTTTTAAGCGTTTTTTGCACTTTTGCGCATAAAGTAACTTAAACTTGGTTTGTTTTGCAAGAACCTTGGCGCACAGCACTATTTGGTATATACTTTTGTGTTGAAGTGGTTAGAATTGAAAATCATAGTTATATACTAGAAATTACGTGTTAAGTTGCGATTTTAAGGATTTTTTTACCTTTTTTGGCGCCTTTGCGCATAAAGTAGCTCAAACTTGGTTTGTTTTGCACGAAACTTGGCACACAACACTTTTTGGTATATATTATTGTGTTTAAGTGGTTAGAATTGAAAATCATAGTCATATGCTAAAAATTAAGTGTTAGGTTGCGATTTTAAGGGTTTTTAAGCGTTTTTTGCACTTTTGCGCATAAAGTAGCTCAAACTTGGTTTGTTTTGCACGAAACTTGGCACACAACACTATTTTGTATACATTATTGTGTTGAAGTGGTTTTAATTAAAAATCAAAGTCATATACTAGAAATTACGTGTTATGTTGCGATTTTAAGGGTTTTTTTGCATTTTTGACACTTTTGCGCATTAAGTAGCTCAAACTTGGTTTGTTTTCCACGAAACATGGCAGACAACACTTTTTGATATATATTATTGTGTTTAAGTGGTTAGAAATTAAAATCATAGTCATATGCTAGAAATTACGTGTTAGGTTGCGATTTTAAGGGTTTTTAAGCGTTTTTTGCACTTTTGCGCATAAAGTAGCTCAAACTTGGTTTGTTTTGCACGAAACATGGCACAGAACACTATTTGGTATAAATTATTGTGTTGAATTGGTTAGAATTGAAAATCATAGTCATATGCTAGAAATTACGTGTTAAATTTCGATTTAATGGGTTTTTAAGCGTTTTTGGCACTTTTGCGCATAAAGTAGCTCAAACTTGGTTTGTTTTGCACGAAACATGGCACAGAACACTATTTGGTATATATTATTGTGTTGAGGTGGTTAGAATTGAAAATGATAGTCATATGCTAGAAATTACGTGTTAAGTTGCGATTTAAAGGATTTTTAAGCGTTTTTTGCACTTTTGCGCACAAGTAACTTAAACTTGGTTTGTTTTGCAAGAACCTTGGCGTACAACACTATTTGGCATATATTATTGTGTTAAAGTGGTTTTAATTGAAAATCAAAGTCATATAGTAGAAATTACGTGTTAAGTTGCGATTTTAAGAGTTTTTTAGCATTTTGGGCACTTTTCCGAATAAAGAAGCTCAAACTTGGTTTCTTTTTCTCGAAACTTGGCACACAACACTTTTTGGTATATATTATTGTGTTGAAGTGGTTAGAAATGAAATTTATTGTCATATGCTAGAAATTACATGTTAGGTTGTGATTTTAAGGGTTTTTAAGCGTTTTTTGCACTTTTGCCCATAAAGTAGCTCAAACTTGGTTTGTTTTGCACGAAACTTGGCACACAACACTTTTTGCTATATATTATTGTGTTGAAGTGGTTAGAAATGAAAATCATAGTCATATGCAAGAAATTACGTGTAAAGTTGCGATTATAAGGACTTTTAAGCGTTTTTTGCACTTTTGCGCATAAAGTAACTTAAACTTGGTTTGTTTTGCATGAACCTTGGCACACAACACTATTTGCTATATACTTTTGTGCTGAAGTGGTTAGAATTGAAAATCATAGTTATATACTATAAATTACATGTTAAGTTGCGATTTTAAGGATTTTTTAGCATTTTTGGCACCTTTGCGCATAAAGTAGCTCAAACTTGCTTTGTTTTGCACGAAACTTGGCACACAACACTTTTTGGTATATATTATTGTGTTTTAGTGGTTAGAATTGAAAATCATAGTCATATGCTAAAAATTAAGTGTTAGGTTGCGATTTTAAGGGTTTTTAAGCGTTTTTTGCACTTTTGCGCATAAAGTAGCTCAAACTTGGTTTGTTTTGCACGAAACTTGGCACACAACACTATTTTGTATACATTATTGTGTTGAAGTGGTTTTAATTTAAAATCAAAGTCATATACTAGAAATTACGTGTTATGTTGCGATTTTAAGGGTTTTTTTTACATTTTTGACACTTTTGCGCATTAAGTAGCTCAAACTTGGTTTGTTTTGCACGAAACATGGCACACAACACTTTTTGGTATATATTATTGTGTTTAAGTGGTTAGAAATGAAATTCATAGTCATATGCTAGAAATTACATGTTAGGTTGTGATTTTAAGGGTTTTTAAGCGTTTTTTGCACTTTTGTCCATAAAGTAGCTCAAACTTGGTTTGTTTTGCACGAAACTTGGCACACAACACTTTTTGCTATATAATATTGTGTTGAAGTTGTTAGAAATGAAAATCATAGTCACATGCAAGAAATTACGTGTTATGTTGCGATTTTAAGGATTTTTAAGCGTTTTATGCACTTTTGCGCATAAAGTAACTTAAACATGGTTTGTTTTGCAAGAACCTTGGCGCACAACACTATTTGGTTTATACTTTTGTGTTGAAGTGGTTAGAATTGAAAATCATAGTTATATACTAGAAATTGCGTGTTAAGTTGCGATTTTAAGGATTTTTTTAGCATTTTTGGTACCTTTGCGCATAAAGTAGCTCAAACTTGGTTTGTTTTGCACGAAACTTGGCATACAACACTATTTGGTATATATTATTGTGTTGAAGTGTTTTTAATTGAAAATCAAAGTCATATAGTAGAAATTACGTGTTAAGTTGCGATTTTAAGGGTTTTTTTAGCATTTTTGGCACTTTTGCGAATAAAGAAGCTCAAACTTGGTTTGTTTTTCTCGAAACTTGGCACACAACACTTTTTGGTATATATATTATTGTGTTGAAGTGGTTAGAATTGAAATTCATAGTCATATGCTAGAAATTACATGTTAGGTTGCGATTTTAAGGGTTTTTAAGCGTTTTTTGCACTTTTGCCCATAAAGTATCTCAAACTTGGTTTGTTTTGCACGAAACTTGGCACACAACACTTTTTGCTATATAATATTGTGTTGAAGTGGTTAGAAATGAAAATCATAGTCACATGCAAGAAATTACGTGTTAAGTTACGATTTTAATGATTTTTAAGCGTTTTTTGCACTTTTGCGCATAAAGTAACTTAAACTTGGTTTGTTTTGCAAGAACCTTGGCGCACAGCATTATTTGGTATATACTTTTGTGTTGAAGTGGTTAGAATTGAAAATCATAGTTATATACTAGAAATTACGTGTTAAATTGCGATTTTAAGGATTTTTTTACCTTTTTTGGCGCCTTTGCGCATAAAGTAGCTCTAACTTGGTTTGTTTTGCACGAAACTTGGCACACAACACTTTTTGGTATATATTATTGTGTTTAAGTGGTTAGAATTGAAAATCATAGTCATATGCTAAAAATTAAGTGTTAGGTTGCGATTTTAAGGGTTTTTAATCGTTTTTTGCACTTTTGCGCATAAAGTAGCTCAAACTTGGTTTGTTTTGCACGAAACTTGGCACACAACACTATTTTGTATACATTATTGTGTTGAAGTGGTTTTAATTAAAAATCAAAGTCATATACTAGAAATTACGTGTTATGTTGCGATTTTAAGGGTTTTTTTGCATTTTTGACACTTTTGCGCATTAAGTAGCTCAAACTTGGTTTGTTTTGCACGAAACATGGCACACAACACTTTTTGATATATATTATTGTGTTTAAGTGGTTAGAAATTAAAATCATAGTCATATGCTAGAAATTACGTGTTAGGTTGCGATTTTAAGGGTTTTTAAGCGTTTTTTGCACTTTTGCGCATAAAGTAGCTCAAACTTGGTTTGTTTTGCACGAAACATGGCACAGAACACTATTTGGTATAAATTATTGTGTTGAATTGGTTAGAATTGAAAATCATAGTCATATGCTAGAAATTACGTGTTAAATTTCGATTTAATGGGTTTTTAAGCGTTTTTGGCACTTTTGCGCATAAAGTAGCTCAAACTTGGTTTGTTTTGCACGATACATGGCACAGAACACTATTTGGTATATATTATTGTGTTGAGGTGGTTAGAATTGAAAATGATAGTCATATACTAGAAATTACGTGTTAAGTTGCGATTTAAAGGATTTTTAAGCGTTTTTTGCACTTTTGCGCACAAGTAACTTAAACTTGGTTTGTTTTGCAAGAACCTTGGCGTACAACACTATTTGGCATATATTATTGTGTTAAAGTGGTTTTAATTGAAAATCAAAGTCATATAGTAGAAATTACGTGTTAAGTTGCGATTTTAAGGGTTTTTTAGCATTTTGGGCACTTTTCCGAATAAAGAAGCTCAAACTTGGTTTCTTTTTCTCGAAACTTGGCACACAGCACTTTTTGGTATATATTATTGTGTTGAAGTGGTTAGAAATGAAATTCATAGTCATATGCTTGAAATTACATGTTAGGTTGTGATTTTAAGGGTTTTTAAGCGTTTTTTGCACTTTTGCCCATAAAGTAGCTCAAACTTGGTTTGTTTTGCACGAAACTTGGCACACAACACTTTTTGCTATATATTATTGTGTTGAAGTGGTTAGAAATGAAAATCATAGTCATATGCAAGAAATTACGTGTAAAGTTGCGATTTTAAGGATTTTTAAGCGTTTTTTGCACTTTTGCGCATAAAGTAACTTAAACTTGGTTTGTTTTGCATGAACCTTGGCACACAACACTATTTGGTATATACTTTTGTGTTGAAGTGGTTAGAATTGAAAATCATAGTTATATACTATAAATTACATGTTAAGTTGCGATTTTAAGGATTTTTTAGCATTTTTGGCACCTTTGCGCATAAAGTAGCTCAAACTTGCTTTGTTTTGCACGAAACTTGGCACACAACACTTTTTGGTATATATTATTGTGTTTAAGTGGTTAGAATTGAAAATCATAGTCATATGCTAAAACTTAAGTGTTAGGTTGCGATTTTAAGGGTTTTTATGCGTTTTTTGCACTTTTGCGCATAAAGTAGCTCAAACTTGGTTTGTTTTGCACGAAACTTGGCACACAACACTATTTTGTATACATTATTGTGTTGAAGTGGTTTTAATTAAAAATCAAAGTCATATACTAGAAATTACGTGTTATGTTGCGATTTTAAGGGTTTTTTTGCATTTTTGACACTTTTGCGCATTAAGTAGCTCAAACTTGGTTTGTTTTGCACGAAACATGGCACACAACACTTTTTGGTATATATTATTGTGTTGAAGTGGTTAGAAATGAAATTCATAGTCATATGCTAGAAATTACATGTTAGGTTGTGATTTTAAGGGTTTTTAAGCGTTTTTTGCACTTTTGTCCATAAAGTAGCTCAAACTTGGTTTGTTTTGCACGAAACTTGGCACACAACACTTTTTGCTATATAATATTGTGTTGAAGTTGTTAGAAATGAAAATCATAGTCACATGCAAGAAATTACGTGTTATGTTGCGATTTTAAGGATTTTTAAGCGTTTTATGCACTTTTGCGCATAAAGTAACTTAAACATGGTTTGTTTTGCAAGAACCTTGGCGCACAACACTATTTGGTTTATACTTTTGTGTTGAAGTGGTTAGAATTGAAAATCATAGTTATATACTAGAAATTGCGTGTTAAGTTGCGATTTTAAGGATTTTTTTAGCATTTTTGGTACCTTTGCGCATAAAGTAGCTCAAACTTGGTTTGTTTTGCACGAAACTTGGCATACAACACTATTTGGTATATATTATTGTGTTGAAGTGTTTTTAATTGAAAATCAAAGTCATATAGTAGAAATTACGTGTTAAGTTGCGATTTTAAGGGTTTTTTAGCATTTTTGGCACTTTTGCGAATAAAGAAGCTCAAACTTGGTTTGTTTTTCTCGAAACTTGGCACACAACACTTTTTGGTATATATATTATTGTGTTGAAGTGGTTAGAATTGAAATTCATAGTCATATGCTAGAAATTACATGTTAGGTTGCGATTTTAAGGGTTTTTAAGCGTTTTTTGCACTTTTGCCCATAAAGTATCTCAAACTTGGTTTGTTTTGCACGAAACTTGGCACACAACACTTTTTGCTATATAATATTGTGTTGAAGTGGTTAGAAATGAAAATCATAGTCACATGCAAGAAATTACGTGTTAAGTTACGATTTTAATGATTTTTAAGCGTTTTTTGCACTTTTGCGCATAAAGTAACTTAAACTTGGTTTGTTTTGCAAGAACCTTGGCGCACAGCATTATTTGGTATATACTTTTGTGTTGAAGTGGTTAGAATTGAAAATCATAGTTATATACTAGAAATTACGTGTTAAATTGCGATTTTAAGGATTTTTTTACCTTTTTTGGCGCCTTTGCGCATAAAGTAGCTCTAACTTGGTTTGTTTTGCACGAAACTTGGCACACAACACTTTTTGGTATATATTATTGTGTTTAAGTGGTTAGAATTGAAAATCATAGTCATATGCTAAAAATTAAGTGTTAGGTTGCGATTTTAAGGGTTTTTAATCGTTTTTTGCACTTTTGCGCATAAAGTAGCTCAAACTTGGTTTGTTTTGCACGAAACTTGGCACACAACACTATTTTGTATACATTATTGTGTTGAAGTGGTTTTAATTAAAAATCAAAGTCATATACTAGAAATTACGTGTTATGTTGCGATTTTAAGGGTTTTTTTGCATTTTTGACACTTTTGCGCATTAAGTAGCTCAAACTTGGTTTGTTTTGCACGAAACATGGCACACAACACTTTTTGATATATATTATTGTGTTTAAGTGGTTAGAAATTAAAATCATAGTCATATGCTAGAAATTACGTGTTAGGTTGCGATTTTAAGGGTTTTTAAGCGTTTTTTGCACTTTTGCGCATAAAGTAGCTCAAACTTGGTTTGTTTTGCACGAAACATGGCACAGAACACTATTTGGTATAAATTATTGTGTTGAATTGGTTAGAATTGAAAATCATAGTCATATGCTAGAAATTACGTGTTAAATTTCGATTTAATGGGTTTTTAAGCGTTTTTGGCACTTTTGCGCATAAAGTAGCTCAAACTTGGTTTGTTTTGCACGATACATGGCACAGAACACTATTTGGTATATATTATTGTGTTGAGGTGGTTAGAATTGAAAATGATAGTCATATACTAGAAATTACGTGTTAAGTTGCGATTTAAAGGATTTTTAAGCGTTTTTTGCACTTTTGCGCACAAGTAACTTAAACTTGGTTTGTTTTGCAAAAACCTTGGCGTACAACACTATTTGGCATATATTATTGTGTTAAAGTGGTTTTAATTGAAAATCAAAGTCATATAGTAGAAATTACGTGTTAAGTTGCGATTTTAAGGGTTTTTTAGCATTTTGGGCACTTTTCCGAATAAAGAAGCTCAAACTTGGTTTCTTTTTCTCGAAACTTGGCACACAGCACTTTTTGGTATATATTATTGTGTTGAAGTGGTTAGAAATGAAATTCATAGTCATATGCTTGAAATTACATGTTAGGTTGTGATTTTAAGGGTTTTTAAGCGTTTTTTGCACTTTTGCCCATAAAGTAGCTCAAACTTGGTTTGTTTTGCACGAAACTTGGCACACAACACTTTTTGCTATATATTATTGTGTTGAAGTGGTTAGAAATGAAAATCATAGTCATATGCAAGAAATTACGTGTAAAGTTGCGATTTTAAGGATTTTTAAGCGTTTTTTGCACTTTTGCGCATAAAGTAACTTAAACTTGGTTTGTTTTGCATGAACCTTGGCACACAACACTATTTGGTATATACTTTTGTGTTGAAGTGGTTAGAATTGAAAATCATAGTTATATACTATAAATTACATGTTAAGTTGCGATTTTAAGGATTTTTTAGCATTTTTGGCACCTTTGCGCATAAAGTAGCTCAAACTTGCTTTGTTTTGCACGAAACTTGGCACACAACACTTTTTGGTATATATTATTGTGTTTAAGTGGTTAGAATTGAAAATCATAGTCATATGCTAAAACTTAAGTGTTAGGTTGCGATTTTAAGGGTTTTTAAGCGTTTTTTGCACTTTTGCGCATAAAGTAGCTCAAACTTGGTTTGTTTTGCACGAAACTTGGCACACAACACTATTTTGTATACATTATTGTGTTGAAGTGGTTTTAATTAAAAATCAAAGTCATATACTAGAAATTACGTGTTATGTTGCGATTTTAAGGGTTTTTTTGCATTTTTGACACTTTTGCGCATTAAGTAGCTCAAACTTGGTTTGTTTTGCACGAAACATGGCACACAACACTTTTTGGTATATATTATTGTGTTGAAGTGGTTAGAAATGAAATTCATAGTCATATGCTAGAAATTACATGTTAGGTTGTGATTTTAAGGGTTTTTAAGCGTTTTTTGCACTTTTGTCCATAAAGTAGCTCAAACTTGGTTTGTTTTGCACGAAACTTGGCACACAACACTTTTTGCTATATAATATTGTGTTGAAGTTGTTAGAAATGAAAATCATAGTCACATGCAAGAAATTACGTGTTATGTTGCGATTTTAAGGATTTTTAAGCGTTTTATGCACTTTTGCGCATAAAGTAACTTAAACATGGTTTGTTTTGCAAGAACCTTGGCGCACAACACTATTTGGTATATACTTTTGTGTTGAAGTGGTTAGAATTGAAAATCATAGTTATATACTAGAAATTGCGTGTTAAGTTGCGATTTTAAGGATTTTTTTAGCATTTTTGGCACCTTTGCGCATAAAGTAGCTCAAACTTGGTTTGTTTTGCACGAAACTTGGCATACAACACTATTTGGTATATATTATTGTGTTGAAGTGTTTTTAATTGAAAATCAAAGTCATATAGTAGAAATTACGTGTTAAGTTGCGATTTTAAGGGTTTTTAAGCATTTTTGGCACTTTTGCGAATAAAGAAGCTCAAACTTGGTTTGTTTTTCTCGAAACTTGGCACACAACACTTTTTGGTATATATTATTGTGTTGAAGTGGTTAGAATTGAAATTCATAGTCATATGCTAGAAATTACATGTTAGGTTGCGATTTTAAGGGATTTTAAGCGTTTTTTGCACTTTTGCCCATAAAGTATCTCAAACTTGGTTTGTTTTGCACGAAACTTGGCACACAACACTTTTTGCTATATAATATTGTGTTGAAGTGGTTAGAAATGAAAATCATAGTCACATGCAAGAAATTACGTGTTAAGTTGCGATTTTAATGATTTTTAAGCGTTTTTTGCACTTTTGCGCATAAAGTAACTTAAACTTGGTTTGTTTTGCAAGAACCTTGGCGCACAGCACTATTTGGTATATACTTTTGTGTTGAAGTGGTTAGAATTGAAAATCATAGTTATATACTAGAAATTACGTGTTAAGTTGCGATTTTAAGGATTTTTTTACCTTTTTTGGCGCCTTTGCGCATAAAGTAGCTCAAACTTGGTTTGTTTTGCACGAAACTTGGCACACAACACTTTTTGGTATATATTATTGTGTTTAAGTGGTTAGAATTGAAAATCATAGTCATATGCTAAAAATTAAGTGTTAGGTTGCGATTTTAAGGGTTTTTAAGCGTTTTTTGCACTTTTGCGCATAAAGTAGCTCAAACTTGGTTTGTTTTGCACGAAACTTGGCACACAACACTATTTTGTATACATTATTGTGTTGAAGTGGTTTTAATTAAAAATCAAAGTCATATACTAGAAATTACGTGTTATGTTGCGATTTTAAGGGTTTTTTTGCATTTTTGACACTTTTGCGCATTAAGTAGCTCAAACTTGGTTTGTTTTGCACGAAACATGACACACAACACTTTTTGATATATATTATTGTGTTTAAGTGGTTAGAAATTAAAATCATAGTCATATGCTAGAAATTACGTGTTAGGTTGCGATTTTAAGGGTTTTTAAGCGTTTTTTGCACTTTTGCGCATAAAGTAGCTCAAATTTGGTTTGTTTTGCACGAAACATGGCACAGAACACTATTTGGTATAAATTATTGTGTTGAATTGGTTAGAATTGAAAATCATAGTCATATGCTAGAAATTACGTGTTAAATTTCGATTTAACGGGTTTTTAAGCGTTTTTGGCACTTTTGCGCATAAAGTAGCTCAAACTTGGTTTGTTTTGCACGAAACATGGCACAGAACACTATTTGGTATATATTATTGTGTTGAGGTGGTTAGAATTGAAAATGATAGTCATATGCTAGAAATTACGTGTTAAGTTGCGATTTAAAGGATTTTTAAGCCTTTTTTGCACTTTTGCGCACAAGTAACTTAAACTTGGTTTGTTTTGCAAGAACCTTGGCGTACAACACTATTTGGCATATATTATTGTGTTAAAGTGGTTTTAATTGAAAATCAAAGTCATATAGTAGAAATTACGTGTTAAGTTGCGATTTTAAGGGTTTTTTTAGCATTTTGGGCACTTTTCCGAATAAAGAAGCTCAAACTTGGTTTCTTTTTCTCGAAAGTTGGCACACAGCACTTTTTGGTATATATTATTGTGTTGAAGTGGTTAGAAATGAAATTCATAGTCATATGCTTGAAATTACATGTTAGGTTGTGATTTTAAGGGTTTTTAAGCGTTTTTTGCACTTTTGCCCATAAAGTAGCTCAAACTTGGTTTGTTTTGCACGAAACTTGGCACACAACACTTTTTGCTATATATTATTGTGTTGAAGTGGTTAGAAATGAAAATCATAGTCATATGCAAGAAATTACGTGTAAAGTTGCGATTTTAAGGATTTTTAAGCGTTTTTTGCACTTTTGCGCATAAAGTAACTTAAACTTGGTTTGTTTTGCATGAACCTTGGCACACAACACTATTTGGTATATACTTTTATGTTGAAGTGGTTAGAATTGAAAATCATAGTTATATACTATAAATTACATGTTAAGTTGCGATTTTAAGGATTTTTTAGCATTTTTGGCACCTTTGCGCATAAAGTAGCTCAAACTTGCTTTGTTTTGCACGAAACTTGGCACACAACACTTTTTGGTATATATTATTGTGTTTAAGTGGTTAGAATTGAAAATCATAGTCATATGCTAAAACTTAAGTGTTAGGTTGCGATTTTAAGGGTTTTTATGCGTTTTTTGCACTTTTGCGCATAAAGTAGCTCAAACTTGGTTTGTTTTGCACGAAACTTGGCACACAACACTATTTTGTATACATTATTGTGTTGAAGTGGTTTTAATTAAAAATCAAAGTCATATACTAGAAATTACGTGTTATGTTGCGATTTTAAGGGTTTTTTTGCATTTTTGACACTTTTGCGCATTAAGTAGCTCAAACTTGGTTTGTTTTGCACGAAACATGGCACACAACACTTTTTGGTATATATTATTGTGTTGAAGTGGTTAGAAATGAAATTCATAGTCATATGCTAGAAATTACATGTTAGGTTGTGATTTTAAGGGTTTTTAAGCGTTTTTTGCACTTTTGTCCATAAAGTAGCTCAAACTTGGTTTGTTTTGCACGAAACTTGGCACACAACACTTTTTGCTATATAATATTGTGTTGAAGTTTTTAGAAATGAAAATCATAGTCACATGCAAGAAATTACGTGTTATGTTGCGATTTTAAGGATTTTTAAGCGTTTTATGCACTTTTGCGCATAAAGTAACTTAAACATGGTTTGTTTTGCAAGAACCTTGGCGCACAACACTATTTGGTATATACTTTTGTGTTGAAGTGGTTAGAATTGAAAATCATAGTTATATACTAGAAATTGCGTGTTAAGTTGCGATTTTAAGGATTTTTTTAGCATTTTTGGCACCTTTGCGCATAAAGTAGCTCAAACTTGGTTTGTTTTGCACGAAACTTGGCATACAACACTATTTGGTATATATTATTGTGTTGAAGTGTTTTTAATTGAAAATCAAAGTCATATAGTAGAAATTACGTGTTAAGTTGCGATTTTAAGGGTTTTTAAGCATTTTTGGCACTTTTGCGAATAAAGAAGCTCAAACTTAGTTTGTTTTTCTCGAAACTTGGCACACAACACTTTTTGGTATATATTATTGTGTTGAAGTGGTTAGAATTGAAATTCATAGTCATATGCTAGAAATTACATGTTAGGTTGCGATTTTAAGGGTTTTTAAGCGTTTTTTGCACTTTTGCCCATAAAGTATCTCAAACTTGGTTTGTTTTGCACGAAACTTGGCACACAACACTTTTTGCTATATAATATTGTGTTGAAGTGGTTAGAAATGAAAATCATAGTCACATGCAAGAAATTACGTGTTAAGTTGCGATTTTAATGATTTTTAAGCGTTTTTTGCACTTTTGCGCATAAAGTAACTTAAACTTGGTTTGTTTTGCAAGAACCTTGGCGCACAGCACTATTTGGTATATACTTTTGTGTTGAAGTGGTTAGAATTGAAAATCATAGTTATATACTAGAAATTACGTGTTAAGTTGCGATTTTAAGGATTTTTTTACCTTTTTTGGCGCCTTTGCGCATAAAGTAGCTCAAACTTGGTTTGTTTTGCACGAAACTTGGCACACAACACTTTTTGGTATATATTATTGTGTTTAAGTGGTTAGAATTGAAAATCATAGTCATATGCTAAAAATTAAGTGTTAGGTTGCGATTTTAAGGGTTTTTAAGCGTTTTTTGCACTTTTGCGCATAAAGTAGCTCAAACTTGGTTTGTTTTGCACGAAACATGGCACAGAACACTATTTGGTATAAATTATTGTGTTGAATTGGTTAGAATTGAAAATCATAGTCATATGCTAGAAATTACGTGTTAAATTTTGATTTAACGGGTTTTTAAGCGTTTTTGGCACTTTTGCGCATAAAGTAGCTCAAACTTGGTTTGTTTTGCACGAAACATGGCACAGAACACTATTTGGTATATATTATTGTGTTGAGGTGGTTAGAATTGAAAATGATAGTCATATGCTAGAAATTACGTGTTAAGTTGCGATTTAAAGGATTTTTAAGCGTTTTTTGCACTTTTGCGCATAAAGTAGCTCAAACTTGGTTTGTTTTGCACGAAACTTGGCACACAACACTTTTTGGTATATATTATTGTGTTTAAGTGGTTAGAATTGAAAATCATAGTCATATGCTAAAAATTAAGTGTTAGGTTGCGATTTTAAGGGTTTTTAAGCGTTTTTTGCACTTTTGCGCATAAAGTAGCTCAAACTTGGTTTGTTTTGCACGAAACTTGGCACACAACACTATTTTGTATACATTATTGTGTTGAAGTGGTTTTAATTAAAAATCAAAGTCATATACTAGAAATTACGTGTTATGTTGCGATTTTAAGGGTTTTTTTTGCATTTTTGACACTTTTGCGCATTAAGTAGCTCAAACTTGGTTTGTTTTGCACGAAACATGGCACACAACACTTTTTGATATATATTATTGTGTTTAAGTGGTTAGAAATTAAAATCATAGTCATATGCTAGAAATTACGTGTTAGGTTGCGATTTTAAGGGTTTTTAAGCGTTTTTTGCACTTTTGCGCATAAAGTAGCTCAAATTTGGTTTGTTTTGCACGAAACATGGCACAGAACACTATTTGGTATAAATTATTGTGTTGAATTGGTTAGAATTGAAAATCATAGTCATATGCTAGAAATTACGTGTTAAATTTCGATTTAACGGGTTTTTAAGCGTTTTTGGCACTTTTGCGCATAAAGTAGCTCAAACTTGGTTTGTTTTGCACGAAACATGGCACAGAACACTATTTGGTATATATTATTGTGTTGAGGTGGTTAGAATTGAAAATGATAGTCATATGCTAGAAATTACGTGTTAAGTTGCGATTTAAAGGATTTTTAAGCGTTTTTTGCACTTTTGCGCACAAGTAACTTAAACTTGGTTTGTTTTGCAAGAACCTTGGCGTACAACACTATTTGGCATATATTATTGTGTTAAAGTGGTTTTAATTGAAAATCAAAGTCATATAGTAGAAATTACGTGTTAAGTTGCGATTTTAAGGTTTTTTAGCATTTTGGGCACTTTTCCGAATAAAGAAGCTCAAACTTGGTTTCTTTTTCTCGAAACTTGGCACACAACACTTTTTGGTATATATTATTGTGTTGAAGTGGTTAGAAATGAAATTCATAGTCATATGCTAGAAATTACATGTTAGGTTGTGATTTTAAGGGTTTTTAAGCGTTTTTTGCACTTTTGCCCATAAAGTATGACTTGGTTTGTTTTGCACGAAACTTGGCACACAACACTTTTTGCTATATATTATTGTGTTGAAGTGGTTAGAAATGAAAATCATAGTCATATGCAAGAAATTACGTGTAAAGTTGCGATTTTAAGGATTTTTAAGCGTTTTTTTGCACTTTTGCGCATAAAGTAACTTAAACTTGGTTTGTTTTGCATGAACCTTGGCACACAACACTATTTGGTATATACTTTTGTGTTGAAGTGGTTAGAATTGAAAATCATAGTTATATACTATAAATTACATGTTAAGTTGCGATTTTAAGGATTTTTTAGCATTTTTGGCACCTTTGCGCATAAAGTAGCTCAAACTTGCTTTGTTTTGCACGAAACTTGGCACACAACACTTTTTGGTATATATTATTGTGTTTAAGTGGTTAGAATTGAAAATCATAGTCATATGCTAAAACTTAAGTGTTAGGTTGCGATTTTAAGGGTTTTTAAGCGTTTTTTGCACTTTTGCGCATAAAGTAGCTCAAACTTGGTTTGTTTTGCACGAAACTTGGCACACAACACTATTTTGTATACATTATTGTGTTGAAGTGGTTTTAATTAAAAATCAAAGTCATATACTAGAAATTACGTGTTATGTTGCGATTTTAAGGGTTTTTTTGCATTTTTGACACTTTTGCGCATTAAGTAGCTCAAACTTGGTTTGTTTTGCACGAAACATGGCACACAACACTTTTTGGGTATATATTATTGTGTTGAAGTGGTTAGAAATGAAATTCATAGTCATATGCTAGAAAGTACATGTTAGGTTGTGATTTTAAGGGTTTTTAAGCGTTTTTTGCACTTTTGTCCATAAAGTAGCTCAAACTTGGTTTGTTTTGCACGAAACTTGGCACACAACACTTTTTGCTATATAATATTGTGTTGAAGTTGTTAGAAATGAAAATCATAGTCACATGCAAGAAATTACGTGTTATGTTGCGATTTTAAGGATTTTTAAGCGTTTTATGCACTTTTGCGCATAAAGTAACTTAAACATGGTTTGTTTTGCAAGAACCTTGGCGCACAACACTATTTGGTATATACTTTTGTGTTGAAGTGGTTAGAATTGAAAATCATAGTTATATACTAGAAATTGCGTGTTAAGTTGCGATTTTAAGGATTTTTTTAGCATTTTTGGCACCTTTGCGCATAAAGTAGCTCAAACTTGGTTTGTTTTGCACGAAACTTGGCATACAACACTATTTGGTATATATTATTGTGTTGAAGTGTTTTTAATTGAAAATCAAAGTCATATAGTAGAAATTACGTGTTAAGTTGCGATTTTAAGGGTTTTTAAGCATTTTTGGCACTTTTGCGAATAAAGAAGCTCAAACTTGGTTTGTTTTTCTCGAAACTTGGCACACAACACTTTTTGGTATATATATTGTGTTGAAGTGGTTAGAATTGAAATTCATAGTCATATGCTAGAAATTACATGTTAGGTTGCGATTTTAAGGGTTTTTAAGCGTTTTTTTGCACTTTTGCCCATAAAGTATCTCAAACTTGGTTTGTTTTGCACGAAACTTGGCACACTACACTTTTTGCTATATAATATTGTGTTGAAGTGGTTAGAAATGAAAATCATAGTCACATGCAAGAAATTACGTGTTAAGTTGCGATTTTAATGATTTTTAAGCGTTTTTTTGCACTTTTTGCGCATAAAGTAACTTAAACTTGGTTTGTTTTGCAAGAACCTTGGCGCACAGCACTATTTGGTATATACTTTTGTGTTGAAGTGGTTAGAATTGAAAATCATAGTTATATACTAGAAATTACGTGTTAAGTTGCGATTTTAAGGATTTTTTTACCTTTTTTGGCGCCTTTGCGCATAAAGTAGCTCAAACTTGGTTTGTTTTGCACGAAACTTGTCACACAACACTTTTTGGTATATATTATTGTGTTTAAGTGGTTAGAATTGAAAATCATAGTCATATGCTAAAAATTAAGTGTTAGGTTGCGATTTTAAGGGTTTTTAAGCGTTTTTTGCACTTTTGCGCATAAAGTAGCTCAAACTTGGTTTGTTTTGCACGAAACTTGGCACACAACACTATTTTGTATACACTATTGTGTTGAAGTGGTTTTAATTAAAAATCAAAGTCATATACTAGAAATTACGTGTTATGTTGCGATTTTAAGGGTTTTTTTTGCATTTTTGACACTTTTGCGCATTAAGTAGCTCAAACTTGGTTTGTTTTGCACGAAACATGGCACACAACACTTTTTGATATATATTATTGTGTTTAAGTGGTTAGAAATTAAAATCATAGTCATATGCTAGAAATTACGTGTTAGGTTGCGATTTTAAGGGTTTTTAAGCGTTTTTTGCACTTTTGCGCATAAAGTAGCTCAAATTTGGTTTGTTTTGCACGAAACATGGCACAGAACACTATTTGGTATAAATTATTGTGTTGAATTGGTTAGAATTGAAAATCATAGTCATATGCTAGAAATTACGTGTTAAATTTCGATTTAACGGGTTTTTAAGCGTTTTTGGCACTTTTGCGCATAAAGTAGCTCAAACTTGGTTTGTTTTGCACGAAACATGGCACAGAACACTATTTGGTATATATTATTGTGTTGAGGTGGTTAGAATTGAAAATGATAGTCATATGCTAGAAATTACGTGTTAAGTTGCGATTTAAAGGATTTTTAAGCGTTTTTTTGCACTTTTGCGCACAAGTAACTTAAACTTGGTTTGTTTTGCAAGAACCTTGGCGTACAACACTATTTGGCATATATTATTGTGTTAAAGTGGTTTTAATTGAAAATCAAAGTCATATAGTAGAAATTACGTGTTAAGTTGCGATTTTAAGGGTTTTTTAGCATTTTGGGCACTTTTCCGAATAAAGAAGCTCAAACTTGGTTTCTTTTTCTCGAAACTTGGCACACAACACTTTTTGGTATATATTATTGTGTTGAAGTGGTTAGAAATGAAATTCATAGTCATATGCTAGAAATTACATGTTAGGTTGTGATTTTAAGGGTTTTTAAGCGTTTTTTGCACTTTTGCCCATAAAGTAGCTCAAACTTGGTTTGTTTTGCACGAAACTTGGCACACAACACTTTTTGCTATATATTATTGTATTGAAGTGGTTAGAAATGAAAATCATAGTCATATGCAAGAAATTACGTGTAAAGTTGCGATTTTAAGTATTTTTAAGCGTTTTTTTGCACTTTTGCGCATAAAGTAACTTAAACTTGGTTTGTTTTGCATGAACCTTGGCACACAACACTATTTGGTATATACTTTTGTGTTGAAGTGGTTAGAATTGAAAATCATAGTTATATACTATAAATTACATGTTAAGTTGCGATTTTAAGGATTTTTTAGCATTTTTGGCACCTTTGCGCATAAAGTAGCTCAAACTTGCTTTGTTTTGCACGAAACTTGGCACACAACACTTTTTGGTATATAATATTGTGTTTAAGTGGTTAGAATTGAAAATCATAGTCATATGCTAAAACTTAAGTGTTAGGTTGCGATTTTAAGGGTTTTTAAGCGTTTTTTGCACTTTTGCGCATAAAGTAGCTCAAACTTGGTTTGTTTTGCACGAAACATGGCACACAACACTATTTTGTATACATTATTGTGTTGAAGTGGTTTTAATTAAAAATCAAAGTCATATACTAGAAATTACTTGTTATGTTGCGATTTTAAGGGTTTTTTTTGCATTTTTGACACTTTTGCGCATTAAGTAGCTCAAACTTGGTTTGTTTTGCACGAAACATGGCACACAACACTTTTTGGTATATATTATTGTGTTGAAGTGGTTAGAAATGAAATTCATAGTCATATGCTAGAAATTACATGTTAGGTTGTGATTTTAAGGGTTTTTAAGCGTTTTTTGCACTTTTGTCCATAAAGTAGCTCAAACTTGGTTTGTTTTGCACGAAACTTGGCACACAACACTTTTTGCTATATAATATTGTGTTGAAGTTGTTAGAAATGAAAATCATAGTCACATGCAAGAAATTACGTGTTATGTTGCGATTTTAAGGATTTTTAAGCGTTTTATGCACTTTTGCGCATAAAGTAACTTAAACATGGTTTGTTTTGCAAGAACCTTGGCGCACAACACTATTTGGTATATACTTTTGTGTTGAAGTGGTTAGAATTGAAAATCATAGTTATATACTAGAAATTGCGTGTTAAGTTGCGATTTTAAGGATTTTTTTAGCATTTTTGGCACCTTTGCGCATAAAGTAGCTCAAACTTGGTTTGTTTTGCACGAAACTTGGCATACAACACTATTTGGTATATATTATTGTGTTGAAGTGTTTTTAATTGAAAATCAAAGTCATATAGTAGAAATTACGTGTTAAGTTGCGATTTTAAGGGTTTTTAAGCATTTTTGGCACTTTTGCGAATAAAGAAGCTCAAACTTGGTTTGTTTTTCTCGAAACTTGGCACACAACACTTTTTGGTATATATTATTGTGTTGAAGTGGTTAGAATTGAAATTCATAGTCATATGCTAGAAATTACATGTTAGGTTGCGATTTTAAGGGTTTTTAAGCGTTTTTTTGCACTTTTGCCCATAAAGTATCTCAAACTTGGTTTGTTTTGCACGAAACTTGGCACACAACACTTTTTGCTATATAATATTGTGTTGAAGTGGTTAGAAATGAAAATCATAGTCACATGCAAGAAATTACGTGTTAAGTTGCGATTTTAATGATTTTTAAGCGTTTTTTGCACTTTTGCGCATAAAGTAACTTAAACTTGGTTTGTTTTGCAAGAACCTTGGCGCACAGCACTATTTGGTATATACTTTTGTGTTGAAGTGGTTAGAATTGAAAATCATAGTTATATACTAGAAATTACGTGTTAAGTTGCGATTTTAAGGATTTTTTTACCTTTTTTGGCGCCTTTGCGCATAAAGTAGCTCAAACTTGGTTTGTTTTGCACGAAACTTGGCACACAACACTTTTTAGTATATATTATTGTGTTTAAGTGGTTAGAATTGAAAATCATAGTTATATGCTAAAAATTAAGTGTTAGGTTGCGATTTTAAGGGTTTTTAAGCGTTTTTTTGCACTTTTGCGCATAAAGTAGCTCAAACTTGGTTTGTTTTGCACGAAACTTGGCACACAACACTATTTTGTATACATTATTGTGTTGAAGTGGTTTTAATTAAAAATCAAAGTCATATACTAGAAATTACGTGTTATGTTGCGATTTTAAGGGTTTTTTTTGCATTTTTGACACTTTTGCGCATTAAGTAGCTCAAACTTGGTTTGTTTTGCACGAAACATGGCACACAACACTTTTTGATATATATTATTGTGTTTAAGTGGTTAGAAATTAAAATCATAGTCATATGCTAGAAATTACGTGTTAGGTTGCGATTTTAAGGGTTTTTAAGCGTTTTTTGCACTTTTGCGCATAAAGTAACTCAAATTTGGTTTGTTTTGCACGAAACATGGCACAGAACACTATTTGGTATAAATTATTGTGTTGAATTGGTTAGAATTGAAAATCATAGTCATATGCTAGAAATTACGTGTTAAATTTCGATTTAACGGGTTTTTAAGCGTTTTTGGCACTTTTGCGCATAAAGTAGCTCAAACTTGGTTTGTTTTGCACGAAACATGGCACAGAACACTATTTGGTATATATTATTGTGTTGAGGTGGTTAGAATTGAAAATGATAGTCATATGCTAGAAATTACGTGTTAAGTTGCGATTTAAAGGATTTTTAAGCGTTTTTTTGCACTTTTGCGCACAAGTAACTTAAACTTGGTTTGTTTTGCAAGAACCTTGGCGTACAACACTATTTGGCATATATTATTGTGTTAAAGTGGTTTTAATTGAAAATCAAAGTCATATAGTAGAAATTACGTGTTAAGTTGCGATTTTAAGGGTTTTTTAGCATTTTGGGCACTTTTCCGAATAAAGAAGCTCAAACTTGGTTTCTTTTTCTCGAAACTTGGCACACAACACTTTTTGGTATATATTATTGTGTTGAAGTGGTTAGAATTGAAATTCATAGTCATATGCTAGAAATTACATGTTAGGTTGCGATTTTAAGGGTTTTTAAGCGTTTTTTGCACTTTTGCCCATAAAGTATCTCAAACTTGGTTTGTTTTGCACGAAACTTGGCACACAACACTTTTTGCTATATAATATTGTGTTGAAGTGGTTAGAAATGAAAATCATAGTCACATGCAAGAAATTACGTGTTAAGTTGCGATTTTAATGATTTTTAAGCGTTTTTTGCACTTTTGCGCATAAAGTAACTTAAACTTGGTTTGTTTTGCAAGAACCTTGGCGCACAGCACTATTTGGTATATACTTTTGTGTTGAAGTGGTTAGAATTGAAAATCATAGTTATATACTAGAAATTACGTGTTAAGTTGCGATTTTAAGGATTTTTTTACCTTTTTTGGCGCCTTTGCGCATAAAGTAGCTCAAACTTGGTTTGTTTTGCACGAAACTTGTCACACAACACTTTTTGGTATATATTATTGTGTTTAAGTGGTTAGAATTGAAAATCATAGTCATATGCTAAAAATTAAGTGTTAGGTTGCGATTTTAAGGGTTTTTTAAGCGTTTTTTGCACTTTTGCGCATAAAGTAGCTCAAACTTGGTTTGTTTTGCACGAAACTTGGCACACAACACTATTTTGTATACATTATTGTGTTGAAGTGGTTTTAATTAAAAATCAAAGTCATATACTAGAAATTACGTGTTATGTTGCGATTTTAAGGGTTTTTTTTGCATTTTTGACACTTTTGCGCATTAAGTAGCTCAAACTTGGTTTGTTTTGCACGAAACATGGCACACAACACTTTTTGATATATATTATTGTGTTTAAGTGGTTAGAAATTAAAATCATAGTCATATGCTAGAAATTACGTGTTAGGTTGCGATTTTAAGGGTTTTTAAGCGTTTTTTGCACTTTTGCGCATAAAGTAGCTCAAACTTGGTTTGTTTTGCACGAAACATGGCACAGAACACTATTTGGTATAAATTATTGTGTTGAATTGGTTAGAATTGAAAATCATAGTCATATGCTAGAAATTACGTGTTAAATTTTGATTTAACGGGTTTTTAAGCGTTTTTGGCACTTTTGCGCATAAAGTAGCTCAAACTTGGTTTGTTTTGCACGAAACATGGCACAGAACACTATTTGGTATATATTATTGTGTTGAGGTGGTTAGAATTGAAAATGATAGTCATATGCTAGAAATTACGTGTTAAGTTGCGATTTAAAGGATTTTTAAGCGTTTTTTGCACTTTTGCGCATAAAGTAGCTCAAACTTGGTTTGTTTTGCACGAAACTTGGCACACAACACTTTTTGGTAT